>NW_028151329.1:35000-42653 GCF_964638095.1 Poromitra crassiceps
GTATGCTAGTGTAGCCTACGTACGTAGCCTAGCATAAGTGTAGTCATATTGTCTTAGCAGTAGCACTGCAGTTGTCTTTTCCTAAGCCCTTAAGAATTGTCCTTCACAACTTGCCTTGAACACGTGGAACACGTCATGAGGTCAAGTGGTTAGCAACAATAGGAGTCAGGACGTTTTTTTTTTAAATATTGGAATCCAACCCTGGTCTCGTTGTATATTAATTTTTCAAAAATGTTCCACCTGCTTAGGTTTCCACTCTGTATAAACTGACTGCCTCAGTGAACTAACCTGAATGAATGTTCTGCTGATGGGTGCGCGATGGTGTGATGTGATGTGTGTGGATAGGGGAGGGGCCTGACTATGCAGAAATCCACATCCTCCACTGTGGAGGCACTTAAACACACCCTCACTCGCTGATAAGAGGAAGGAGTCTAGGTATAAAAAACAAAGTGTTGACCTTCTGTTTGGACTAGAAATGAGTGTTGAATGTAAACAGATACAGTGAGGGAACTGAGTGTTTATTGGAAGACGTACTGAATGGTTGCAGTGTGGTCTCAGTGAAACATGAAACATGGCATTAGCATCAAAGTCTCCATCCACAGCACACTCATCAGAGTGCAGAACACATGAAAGGGCAACATGCAAAGATGAAGCAGGCAGGAATAATCAGCAGAGAGAAATGAGATCATAACATCAGCAAGAAACATGTTGGCAGAGAGACGGAGAGATAAGAGAGACAAGAGGGTGAGAGAGAGACAGGGAGAGAGAGAGAGAGAGAGACAGGGAGATAAAGAGAGAGAGACACAGGGAAAGAGAGAGACAGGGAGAGAGATAGACAGGGAGAGATAGACAGGGAGAGATAGACAGGGAGACAGGGAGAGAGAGAGAGAGAAGGCTGTGTCCCCGGCAGTCTGAAGAGATACCATCATTGTATGAGTGGCAGCCATGTGTGTGTCTGCCTCTGTGTGAATGTGTGTCTGTGTGAATGTGTGTCTGTGTGAATGTGTGTCTGTGTCTCTGTGAATGTGTGTGTGTTTGTGTGTGTGTGTGTCTGACTGTGAGTGCGTGTGTCTGTGTGTATGTGTGTGTGAGTGTGCGTGCGTGTGTCTGTGAGCGTGTGTGTCTGTGTATGTGTGTGTGTGTGTATGTGTGTGTGTGCGTGCGTCTGTGAGCGTGTGTGTCTGTGTATGTGTGTGTGTTGTGGCAACTCTGATTCAATCCAAGACACAGAAAACAGTTTTAAACGCCGAAGCGTTGTTTTATTCACCAAAATGAAAACTCTTCCCTTATCGGGGTATGTCCATGAAATATATATAACTAAAGTAGGCTGGGTTAGCCTGGGGCCAGTGAGGGGGTTTGCTCCCCACCACGTAGCCAGGGCTCCGTTCCTCGTTTAAGTGCTCCCGTAACGTGCCTGTGGACGAGAGGAGAGAGGGTCTGTCAGGCAACATCATTTTATGACACGAGAATGTTTAGGGAGAGGAGTGGAAATCTGACTTACCGCCCGACAGCAAGGAGCGCTTCCACCTGGAGGAAAACCGGCCACACAGTGAGCTTCAGAGCGGCGTCTGTTTTTCTAGGGCCACTGATTGGGGATCTGTTCCAGCCGGGCGCTCTGTTCCTAACAGCGCCCGGCTGCTAGCGGTCCCACTGATTCAGGACATAATTGGGGAAGTACCTATCAGTGATGACGCGTCCCAGACAGCGTTTCTGTTGGGATCCCCCTGCTCTGACGTCACTGTGGTGGCTGGCTGTCCTCCTGCTCTCACCTGTCAGGGGGTAGGCTGACGAGACTCCACACATCCTCCCCCTAAGCTCGCTGCCAGTGCGGGGAGCTTCACTTTCCCCTGCTTCATCTCGGCGTGACATGGCGTCTGCGTGTGGTATCTCTCTTCCTGGTTTGTGTTCCACTTTGAACTTATAGTTCTGAAGTTCCAAGAACCACCGCGTTACCCGCTCATTTTTATCCTTGTTCGTCGCCATCCATTTTAGGGGGGCGTGGTCCGTGATGAGGGTGAATACCCTGCCCCATAGGTAGTAGCGTAGGTAGTGAATGGCCCACTTCACCGCCAGGCATTCCTTCTCTACGGTTGAGTAGTTTCTCTCATGTTTAAGCAATTTTCTACTTATAAAGGTAACGGGGTGTTCATCCCCATCTATTACCTGCGCCAGCACTGCTCCTATTCCTGTTCCTGAGGCGTCTGTGTGTAGGATGAATGGCTTAGCGAAGTCTGGGGCTATCAGCACCGGCTCTCGGCAGAGCGCCTCCTTTAGGGCACAGAATGCGGCGTTTGTTTCCTCCGTCCATTTGACATGGTGGGGCAGCTTCTGGCGCGTTAAGTCATACAACGGGGCTGCTATGGTGGCAAAATTTTTTACAAATTTTAAATAATATGCAATCAGGCCCAGGAAGGATTTTACTTGTTTTTTCGTCCTGGGCTGGGGCCAATTTTGTATCCTCTCCACTTTGGTTATTTGGGGTTTTACGCACCCCCGGCCTATGGTGTATCCCAGGTAGTTTGTCTCTGTCCATGCCAATTTACATTTCTTGGCGTTGGCGGTGAGTCCGGCTCGGCGGAGGGCTCCCAGCACCGCTTCCAGCTGTGTCATGTGCTGCTCCCAGCTGCTGCTGTGTATGACGATATCGTCTAGATATGCCGCCGCATAAGCGCGATGGGGCCGGAGGACTCTGTCCATCAGTCGCTGAAATGTGGCCGGGGCGCCGTGTACTCCAAAGGGGAGGACGCGGTATTGAAATAGGCCGTCGGGGGTCGCGAATGCGGTTTTGGCTCTCGCCCGTCTGGTTAGGGGTACCTGCCAATAGCCTTTGGTGAGGTCCAGGGTGCTCACGAATCGAGCGGGCCCCAGCCGCTCGATTAATTCATCTACCCTTGGCATCGGGTATGCGTCAAAAGTGGATATTTCATTCAGTTTTCTAAAATCATTGCAAAACCGAAGCGTCCCGTCTGGCTTCGGCACAATGACAATGGGGCTGGACCAGGGGCTGTGGGACTCTTCTATTACGCCCAACTCGAGCATTTTCTTCACTTCGCCCCGGATGGCTTCTCTCCGGGCCTCGGGGATGCGGTAGGGCCGCTGTCGCACCACTTTTCCCGGCGTCGTCTCAATGTCGTGTTGGATAGCGTGTGTCCGTCCTGGCAGCTCGGAGAAAACATCATGACTCCTTCCTAGGAGTTCCTTGAGATCTTGTAGTTGCTCTGGCCCCAGGTCCTGTCCGATGTCCACGGGGATCGTCTGCGGTGGCCTGGGTTGTGCGAGGGTGAGGAGGGCTAGGGGGCCGGGTCTCTCGGCGTCGTGCCATGGCTTCAGAATGTTTATGTGGTATATCTGGTGGCCTTTCCTCCTCCCCGGCTGACAGACCCGGTAATTCACTGGCCCGACCTTCTCGGTTACTTCAAATGGTCCCTGCCATTTTGCCAGGAATTTGCAGTCATGGCTGGGCACCAGCACCAGGACCTTCTCTCCTACCTGGAACTGCCGGGGTTTGGCTCCCCTGTTATAGGTGCGCGCCTGGGCTGCCTGGGCTTCCTCCATGTGACTCCGTACCAGTGGCCAGACCTTTTTGGCTCTCTCCTGGAGCCGCTCCACATGTTCGATAACATTCCGGAGGGGGGAGGGCTGGCTTTCCCAGGCCTCCTTGGCCAGGTCGAGTAGGCCACGGGGGTTTCGGCCGTAGAGGAGTTCGAACGGTGAGTATCCGGTGGAGGCCTGTGGCACCTCCCGTATGGCGAACAGCACGTATGGGAGGAGTTGGTCCCAATCTTTTCCGTCCACGTCAATCAGTTTTTTTAGCATCTTTTTCAGGGTTTGGTTGAATCTCTCGACAAGTCCATCGGTCTGGGGGTGATAAACAGAAGTTCTGATACGGGTGATTTTCAGCCATTTGTATAACGCCGTCATTACTCTGGACATAAAACAGGACCCTTGGTCTGTGAGTACCTGCTCCGCTATTCCCACTCTGCTAAATAGCAGGAACAGTTCTCGAGCGACATTTTTGGCATTAGCAGTGCGTAAAGGTATTGCCTCAGGGTAACGAGTAGCATAATCCACTATTACCAGTATGTATCGGTGTCCTCGGCTGGACTTCGGGAGAGGCCCCACGATATCCATGGCCAGCCTGGAGAACGGGACCTCGATGATTGGCAGTGGAATCAGTGGGTTCCGGTACATTGGCCGGGGTGCCGTTTTCTGGCACTCGCCACAACAACGACAGAACAGTTCAATGGCTTTCTTTATGCCGGGCCAATAGAATCTGCGTAGCACTCTATCATACGTTTTTTGGACCCCTAAGTGGGCCCCCAGTTGGTGAGTGTGGGCCAAATACAACACTCTGGATACGTATGTTTTTGGTACTAACAATTGTTCTATTAAATCCCCCCCCGGAGTTTTGGCGACTCGATACAACAACCCATGTTTAACAATAAACTGTGGAAAGTTTTGTCTCACCCCGGAACAGTGCTGGCCATCGATGCCAGCGACGGCGCGGCGGCCGGCTTCCAAATTCGGATCGGCCCACTGGGCCGAGGCAAACTCTCCGCGGCCCGGAGGTCCAGGGTCGTCCGGGAGCGGAAACTCCGCGAAAGGGTCCTCGTTGAGAGGAGGCGTGTCCGACTCGGCTGGCCGGGTTGGACCGTCTTCCGCGGCTGATGTTTCGGACTGCGGTCCGTCTGATCCCGGCCGGAAGGCTGGGCAGGCCAGGCGCGGCCGGGCCATCCTTTTTCCCCTCGGTTTCTCTCGTCGGGGCTTCTCCGGCCGACGACCGTGACTCCAGTACCGGCTGAATAGGGGGCAGTCGGTGCCTATCAGGAGCGGGACCGGGAGGTTGGGCACCACGCCGGCGGCTACTTTTACGTCGCCTTTCGGGGTCTGGACCCGTATATAACTGACCGGATATCTCTTCACGTCCCCGTGGACGCACGTCACCGGCATTGTCTCTGTAGTGAGGACCTCCACGAGGTCAGCCCGCACGAGCGTCACCACACTACCGGAGTCTAGGAGGGCGTGGGTGTCGATGCGGCCCACCCTGACCGGCAGTGTCGCCTGCTGGCTAGGGGCTCCTCCGGTGTGGAGGGAGGGCCGTGGTTCGTCTCCGGCGGCGGAAGGCATCGACACATCCCGGTCGGGGCAGGACCAGGAGAGGTGGTCCTCTTGTCCGCAGACATAGCACCTCCTCAGCTGCCGACTCACTCGGTCGGCCTGGGCACGAGGGTCCCTCTGGGTCGGGGGCTGTAGCGGCGGTGGCCGGCGTCGGCTGTCTCGGCTGGGTCTGTCGGCTATGGCGGGCTTTCGGAGGGGCTCGTTCTGCGTGTGGCGCATCATGTCGGCGCTGACTTGGTGGTTCTCTAGCAAGGCCACCAATGCGTTCAGCGATGAGGGGCTCACCTGGGCAGCATATTTTCGGGCGTCGGGCGGCAAGGAGCGGATACATCTGTCTATTACGAGGCGTTCTATCCACGGGGGCTCCCCGGTGGAGGTGAGCCAACTCTGGGTGAGCCTCAGCAAATCGGCGACTTGGGAGCGGGGCGGTTGGTCCGGGGTGTACCTCCAGCCATGGTACCTTTGTGCGCGAGCAGGAAGGCTGTAGCCGTAACTGGCGAGGATGGCGGTGCGCAGCTTCACAAAGTCGCGGGCCTCTCCCATGGACATGTCCCGGCAAACCCTCTGTGCCTGGCCCGTGAGGAAGGGCGCGATGATGCCTCCCCAGTGGGCTGCGGGCCATCCCTCTCGCACCGCCGTTCTTTCGAAGAGCTCCATGTATGCCTCGATATCATCGTCGGGGGTCTGCTTAGTGAGGACATCTCCTGGAGCCCGGGAAGTCGAGCCGTCTTTCTCTATTTTTTTTATCAGTTCGTGTACTGCCTGCTGTAGGTCAGTTTGGCTTTGGATTAGGGCCACCAGAGCCTGTGCTTGCTCCATGGTGCGTGCGGTTGGCGTTGAATCAGAGTGCCTGCATTCTCCACCACTTGTGGCAACTCTGATTCAATCCAAGACACAGAAAACAGTTTTAAACGCCGAAGCGTTGTTTTATTCACCAAAATGAAAACTCTTCCCTTATCGGGGTATGTCCATGAAATATATATAACTAAAGTAGGCTGGGTTAGCCTGGGGCCAGTGAGGGGGTTTGCTCCCCACCACGTAGCCAGGGCTCCGTTCCTCGTTTAAGTGCTCCCGTAACGTGCCTGTGGACGAGAGGAGAGAGGGTCTGTCAGGCAACATCATTTTATGACACGAGAATGTTTAGGGAGAGGAGTGGAAATCTGACTTACCGCCCGACAGCAAGGAGCGCTTCCACCTGGAGGAAAACCGGCCACACAGTGAGCTTCAGAGCGGCGTCTGTTTTTCTAGGGCCACTGATTGGGGATCTGTTCCAGCCGGGCGCTCTGTTCCTAACAGCGCCCGGCTGCTAGCGGTCCCACTGATTCAGGACATAATTGGGGAAGTACCTATCAGTGATGACGCGTCCCAGACAGCGTTTCTGTTGGGATCCCCCTGCTCTGACGTCACTGTGGTGGCTGGCTGTCCTCCTGCTCTCACCTGTCAGGGGGTAGGCTGACGAGACTCCACAGTGTGTGTGTGTGTTTGCGGGCCTGTGTGTACGTGTAGTGAAGAGGAAGTGCAGCCTTACAAAATAAATCTCACAGTGTTTTAATGCACAGGAGTAGCCTGACAGGAAGGCACAGGATCATTAAATTAACCCTAAACCCTGACTGACACAAACTAATGCCTTTTGCTCCTCATCAGCCTTTTAGAGAAAGTGCTGACATGAAAAGTGTGGCGTTTTTACCTGACTCTGCCATGCATTAAAAGCATTCAAACATTTTCTTTTTGTGAATGCAGCACTTACTGCTTTCATGTCTGGATGTAAAAGGAATCTACCGTCCATATGTCACGGCAGTCACGCTCTTTCAGATTTCACCCTGTTGCGATTTGAGCAATTCCAAATCATGTGGTAATGTACGGTACTACAGACATGACCAAACACCATGTCATAGTAACATACCACAAACCTTATGGCATGATCCTCCCACGCTCACCTCATGGTGCTGAAAGCCAGAAGGCCGTAGAACAGCGTGTGCAACAGATTATAGGCCACGTCTGGACGAAGAGCCATGGCCCGTCCCTCTGCTCCTCCTCCTCCTCCTCCTCTCCTCTCCTCTGCTGGACCTGCTTTGGGCCTGCTGACAAACAAAGGGGGAACGGAGAGAGATGGAAGGAAACATCCATGCATAAAAGATGGCAGCCAGACGGCGGTGGAGAGAGAGGCAGACTGGTAGGTGGGTGGGTGGCATTGGTTTTATATTGTGATTATTCAGATTTCACTAGCTGTTCTCTCTAAAGGTTAGCGGCTGCAGAATGCAGAATGAGCGGATGATGACAAATTATGTTTGTGCAGGCTGACACGTAAAGATGCCCACCCACCAGTGCTTCTGTCTGCAGGCAGGCACACACACACACACACAGACAGACACACACACACACGCACAGACATACACACACACACACAGACAGACACAGACGCACACACAGACAGACACACACACACACACACACACACACACACACACACACACACAGACAGACACACACACACACGCACAGACATACACACACACACACAGACAGACACAGACG
>NW_028151328.1:0-42643 GCF_964638095.1 Poromitra crassiceps
CTGAGTCAATGCGGTCTTAGCCTCTCTGGTGTCAACACTCTGTCTGATTTTGGATTTTTTTTTTTTTTTTCCAAAATCAGACTTGACACCAGAGAGGCTGAATACCGCACTGAGTCAATGCGGTCTTAGCCTCTCTGGTCTCAACACTCTGTCTGATTTTGGATTTTTTTTTTTTTTTTCCAAAATCAGACTTGACACCAGAGAGGCTGAATACCGCACTGAGTCAATGCGGTCTTAGCCTCTCTGGTCTCAACACTGTCTGATTTTGGATTTTTTTTTTTTTTTTCCAAAATCAGACTTGACACCAGAGAGGCTGAATACCGCACTGAGTCAATGCGGTCTTAGCCTCTCTGGTCTCAACACTCTGTCTGATTTTGGATTTTTTTTTTTTTTTTTTCCCAAAATCAGACTTGACACCAGAGAGGCTGAATACCGCACTGAGTCAATGCGGTCTTTAGCCTCTCTGGTGTCAACACTCTGTCTGATTTTGGATTTTTTTTTTTTTTTTTCCAAAATCAGACTTGACACCAGATAGGCTGAATACCGCACTGAGTCAATGCGGTCTTAGCCTCTCTGGTGTCAACACTCTGTCTGATTTTGGATTATTATTATTTTTTTTTCCAAAATCAGACTTGACACCAGAGAGGCTGAATACCGCACTGAGTCAATGCGGTCTTAGCCTCTCTGGTGTCAACACTCTGTCTGATTTTGGATTTTTTTTTTTTTTTTTCCAAAATCAGACTTGACACCAGAGAGGCTGAATACCGCACTGAGTCAATGCGGTCTTAGCCTCTCTGGTCTCAACACTCTGTCTGATTTTGGATTTTTTTTTTTTTTTTCCAGAATCAGACTTGACACCAGAGAGGCTGAATACCGCACTGAGTCAATGCGGTCTTAGCCTCTCTGGTGTCAACACTCTGTCTGATTTTGGATTTTTTTTTTTTTTTCCAAATCAGACTTGACACCAGAGAGGCTGAATACCGCACTGAGTCAATGCGGTCTTAGCCTCTCTGGTCTCAACACTCTGTCTGATTTTGGATTTTTTTTTTTTTTTTTCCAAAATCAGACTTGACACCAGAGAGGCTGAATACCGCACTGAGTCAATGCGGTCTTAGCCTCTCTGGTGTCAACACTCTGTCTGATTTTGGATTTTTTTTTTTTTTTCCAAAATCAGACTTGACACCAGAGAGGCTGAATACCGCACTGAGTCAATGCGGTCTTAGCCTCTCTGGTCTCAACACTCTGTCTGATTTTGGATTTTTTTTTTTTTTTTTCCAAAATCAGACTTGACACCAGAGAGGCTGAATACCGCACTGAGTCAATGCGGTCTTAGCCTCTCTGGTCTCAACACTCTGTCTGATTTTGGATTTTTTTTTTTTTTTTTTCCAAAATCAGACTTGACACCAGAGAGGCTGAATACCGCACTGAGTCAATGCGGTCTTAGCCTCTCTGGTCTCAACACTGTCTGATTTTGGATTTTTTTTTTTTTTTTCCAAAATCAGACTTGACACCAGAGAGGCTGAATACCGCACTGAGTCAATGCGGTCTTAGCCCTCTCTGGTCTCAACACTCTGTCTGATTTTGGATTTTTTTTTTTTTTTTTCAAAATCAGACTTGACACCAGAGAGGCTGAATACCGCACTGAGTCAATGCGGCCTTAGCCTCTCTGGTGTCAACACTCTGTCTGATTTTGGATTTTTTTTTTTTTTTTCAAAATCAGACTTGACACCAGAGAGGCTGAATACCGCACTGAGTCAATGCGGTCTTAGCCTCTCTGGTCTCAACACTCTGTCTGATTTTGGATTTTTTTTTTTTTTTTCCAAAATCAGACTTGACACCAGAGAGGCTGAATACAGCACTGAGTCAATGCGGTCTTAGCCTCTCTGGTGTCAACACTCTGTCTGATTTTGGATTTTTTTTTTTTTTTTTCCAAAATCAGACTTGACACCAGAGAGGCTGAATACCGCACTGAGTCAATGCGGTCTTAGCCTCTCTGGTCTCAACACTCTGTCTGATTTTGGATTTTTTTTTTTTTTTTTCCAAAATCAGACTTGACACCAGAGAGGCTGAATACCGCACTGAGTCAATGCGGTCTTAGCCTCTCTGGTCTCAACACTCTGTCTGATTTTGGATTTTTTTTTTTTTTTTCAAAAATCAGACTTGACACCAGAGAGGCTGAATACCGCACTGAGTCAATGCGGTCTTAGCCTCTCTGGTGTCAACACTCTGTCTGATTTTGGATTTTTTTTTTTTTTTTCCAAAATCAGACTTGACACCAGAGAGGCTGAATACCGCACTGAGTCAATGCGGTCTTAGCCTCTCTGGTCTCAAACACTCTGTCTGATTTGGATTTTTTTTTTTTTTTTTCCAAAATCAGACTTGACACCAGAGAGGCTGAATACCGCACTGAGTCAATGCGGTCTTAGCCTCTCTGGTCTCAACACTGTCTGATTTTGGATTTTTTTTTTTTTTTTCCAAAATCAGACTTGACACCAGAGAGGCTGAATACCGCACTGAGTCAATGCGGTCTTAGCCTCTCTGGTCTCAACACTCTGTCTGATTTTGGATTTTTTTTTTTTTTTTCCCAAAATCAGACTTGACACCAGAGAGGCTGAATACCGCACTGAGTCAATGCGGTCTTAGCCTCTCTGGTGTCAACACTCTGTCTGATTTTGGATTTTTTTTTTTTTTTTTCCAAAATCAGACTTGACACCAGATAGGCTGAATACCGCACTGAGTCAATGCGGTCTTAGCCTCTCTGGTGTCAACACTCTGTCTGATTTTGGATTATTATTATTTTTTTTTCCAAAATCAGACTTGACACCAGAGAGGCTGAATACCGCACTGAGTCAATGCGGTCTTAGCCTCTCTGGTGTCAACACTCTGTCTGATTTTGGATTTTTTTTTTTTTTTTCCAAAATCAGACTTGACACCAGAGAGGCTGAATACCGCACTGAGTCAATGCGGTCTTAGCCTCTCTGGTCTCAACACTCTGTCTGATTTTGGATTTTTTTTTTTTTTTTTCCAGAATCAGACTTGACACCAGAGAGGCTGAATACCGCACTGAGTCAATGCGGTCTTAGCCTCTCTGGTGTCAACACTCTGTCTGATTTTGGATTTTTTTTTTTTTTTTCCAAAATCAGACTTGACACCAGAGAGGCTGAATACCGCACTGAGTCAATGCGGTCTTAGCCTCTCTGGTCTCAACACTCTGTCTGATTTTGGATTTTTTTTTTTTTTTTTCCAAAATCAGACTTGACACCAGAGAGGCTGAATACCGCACTGAGTCAATGCGGTCTTAGCCTCTCTGGTGTCAACACTCTGTCTGATTTTGGATTTTTTTTTTTTTTTTCCAAAATCAGACTTGACACCAGAGAGGCTGAATACCGCACTGAGTCAATGCGGTCTTAGCCTCTCTGGTCTCAACACTCTGTCTGATTTTGGATTTTTTTTTTTTTTTTTTCCAAAATCAGACTTGACACCAGAGAGGCTGAATACCGCACTGAGTCAATGCGGTCTTAGCCTCTCTGGTGTCAACACTCTGTCTGATTTTGGATTTTTTTTTTTTTTTTTCAAAATCAGACTTGACACCAGAGAGGCTGAATACCGCACTGAGTCAATGCGGTCTTAGCCTCTCTGGTCTCAACACTCTGTCTGATTTTGGATTTTTTTTTGATTTTTTTTTTTTTTCCAAAATCAGTCTTGACACCAGAGAGGCATGATACCGCACCTGAGTCAATGCGGGTCTTAGCCTCTCTGGTGTCAACACTCTGTCTGATTTTGGATTTTTTTTTTTTTTTTCCAAAATCAGACTTGACACCAGAGAGGCTGAATACCGCACTGAGTCAATGCGGTCTAGCCTCTCTGGTCTCAACACACTGTCTGATTTTGGATTTTTTTTTTTTTTTTCCAAATTCAGACTTGACACCAGAGAGGCTGAATACCGCACTGAGTCAATGCGGTCTTAGCCTCTCTGGTGTCAACTACTCTGTCTGATGTTGATTTTTTTTTTTTTTTTCCAAAATCAGACTTGACACCAGAGAGGCTGAATACCGCACTGAGTCAATGCGGTCTTAGCCTCTCTGGTGTCAACACTCTGTCTGATTTTGGATTTTTTTTTTTTTTTTTCCAAAATCAGACTTGACACCAGAGAGGCTGAATACCGCACTGAGTCAATGCGGTCTTAGCCTCTCTGGTCTCAACACTCTGTCTGATTTTGGATTTTTTTTTTTTTTTTTCCAAAATCAGACTTGACACCAGAGAGGCTGAATACCGCACTGAGTCAATGCGGTCTTAGCCTCTCTGGTCTCAACACTCTGTCTGATTTTGGATTTTTTTTTTTTTTTTCCAAAATCAGACTTGACACCAGAGAGGCTGAATACCGCACTGAGTCAATGCGGTCTTAGCCTCTCTGGTGTCAACACTCTGTCTGATTTTGGATTTTTTTTTTTTTTTTTCCAAAATCAGACTTGACACCAGAGAGGCTGAATACCGCACTGAGTCAATGCGGTCTTAGCCTCTCTGGTCTCAACACTCTGTCTGATTTTGGATTTTTTTTTTTTTTTTTCAAAATCAGACTTGACACCAGAGAGGCTGAATACCGCACTGAGTCAATGCGGTCTTAGCCTCTCTGGTGTCAACACTCTGTCTGATTTTGGATTTTTTTTTTTTTTTTCCAAAATCAGACTTGACACCAGATAGGCTGAATACCGCACTGAGTCAATGCGGTCTTAGCCTCTCTGGTGTCAACACTCTGTCTGATTTTGGATTATTTTTTTTTTTTTTCCAAAATCAGACATGACACCAGAGAGGCTGAATACCGCACTGAGTCAATGCGGTCTTAGCCTCTCTGGTGTCAACACTCTGTCTGATTTTGGATTTTTTTTTTTTTTTTCAAAATCAGACTTGACACCAGAGAGGCTGAATACCGCACTGAGTCAATGCGGTCTTAGCCTCTCTGGTCTCAACACTCTGTCTGATTTTGGATTTTTTTTTTTTTTTTTCCAGAATCAGACTTGACACCAGAGAGGCTGAATACCGCACTGAGTCAATGCGGTCTTAGCCTCTCTGGTGTCAACACTCTGTCTGATTTTGGATTTTTTTTTTTTTTTTTCCAAAATCAGACTTGACACCAGAGAGGCTGAATACCGCACTGAGTCAATGCGGTCTTAGCCTCTCTGGTCTCAACACTCTGTCTGATTTTGGATTTTTTTTTTTTTTTTTCCAAAATCAGACTTGACACCAGAGAGGCTGAATACCGCACTGAGTCAATGCGGTCTTAGCCTCTCTGGTGTCAACACTCTGTCTGATTTTGGATTTTTTTTTTTTTTTTCCAAAATCAGACTTGACACCAGAGAGGCTGAATACCGCACTGAGTCAATGCGGTCTTAGCCTCTCTGGTCTCAACACTCTGTCTGATTTTGGATTTTTTTTTTTTTTTTTCCAAAATCAGACTTGACACCAGAGAGGCTGAATACCGCACTGAGTCAATGCGGTCTTAGCCTCTCTGGTCTCAACACTGTCTGATTTTGGATTTTTTTTTTTTTTTTCCAAAATCAGACTTGACACCAGAGAGGCTGAATACCGCACTGAGTCAATGCGGTCTTAGCCTCTCTGGTGTCAACACTCTGTCTGATTTTGGATTTTTTTTTTTTTTTTTCCAAAATCAGACTTGACACCAGAGAGGCTGAATACCGCACTGAGTCAATGCGGTCTTAGCCTCTCTGGTCTCAACACTCTGTCTGATTTTGGATTTTTTTTTTTTTTTTTCCAAAATCAGACTTGACACCAGAGAGGCTGAATACCGCACTGAGTCAATGCGGTCTTAGCCTCTCTGGTGTCAACACTCTGTCTGATTTTGGATTTTTTTTTTTTTTTTCCAAAATCAGACTTGACACCAGAGAGGCTGAATACCGCACTGAGTCAATGCGGTCTTAGCCTCTCTGGTGTCAACACTCTGTCTGATTTTGGATTTTTTTTTTTTTTTTCCAAAATCAGACTTGACACCAGAGAGGCTGAATACCGCACTGAGTCAATGCGGTCTTAGCCTCTCTGGTCTCAACACTCTGTCTGATTTTGGATTTTTTTTTTTTTTTTCAAAAATCAGACTTGACACCAGAGAGGCTGAATACCGCACTGAGTCAATGCGGTCTTAGCCTCTCTGGTCTCAACACTCTGTCTGATTTTGGATTTTTTTTTTTTTTTTTCCAAAATCAGACTTGACACTAGAGAGGCTGAATACCGCACTGAGTCAATGCGGTCTTAGCCTCTCTGGTGTCAACACTCTGTCTGATTTTGGATTTTTTTTTTTTTTTTTCCAAAATCAGACTTGACACCAGAGAGGCTGAATACCGCACTGAGTCAATGCGGTCTTAGCCTCTCTGGTCTCAACACTCTGTCTGATTTTGGATTTTTTTTTTTTTTTTCCAAAATCAGACTTGACACCAGAGAGGCTGAATACCGCACTGAGTCAATGCGGTCTTAGCCTCTCTGGTCTCAACACTCTGTCTGATTTTGGATTTTTTTTTTTTTTTTTCCAGAATCAGACTTGACACCAGAGAGGCTGAATACCGCACTGAGTCAATGCGGTCTTAGCCTCTCTGGTGTCAACACTCTGTCTGATTTTGGATTTTTTTTTTTTTTTTCCAAAATCAGACTTGACACCAGAGAGGCTGAATACCGCACTGAGTCAATGCGGTCTTAGCCTCTCTGGTCTCAACACTCTGTCTGATTTTGGATTTTTTTTTTTTTTTTTCAAAATCAGACTTGACACCAGAGAGGCTGAATACCGCACCGAGTCAATGCGGTCTTAGCCTCTCTGGTGTCAACACTCTGTCTGATTTTGGATTTTTTTTTTTTTTTTTCCAAAATCAGACTTGACACCAGAGAGGCTGAATACCGCACTGAGTCAATGCGGTCTTAGCCTCTCTGGTCTCAACACTCTGTCTGATTTTGGATTTTTTTTTTTTTTTTTCCAAAATCAGACTTGACACCAGATAGGCTGAATACTGCACTGAGTCAATGCGGTCTTAGCCTCTCTGGTGTCAACACTCTGTCTGATTTTGGATTATTATTTTTTTTTTTTCCAAAATCAGACTTGACACCAGAGAGGCTGAATACCGCACTGAGTCAATGCGGTCTTAGCCTCTCTGGTGTCAACACTCTGTCTGATTTTGGATTTTTTTTTTTTTTTTTCCAAAATCAGACTTGACACCAGAGAGGCTGAATACCGCACTGAGTCAATGCGGTCTTAGCCTCTCTGGTCTCAACACTCTGTCTGATTTTGGATTTTTTTTTTTTTTTTTCCAAAATCAGACTTGACACCAGAGAGGCTGAATACCGCACTGAGTCAATGCGGTCTTAGCCTCTCTGGTGTCAACACTCTGTCTGATTTTGGATTTTTTTTTTTTTTTTCCAAAATCAGACTTGACACCAGAGAGGCTGAATACCGCAC
Organism: Poromitra crassiceps; assembly: GCF_964638095.1. NCBI lineage: Eukaryota > Metazoa > Chordata > Actinopteri > Beryciformes > Melamphaidae > Poromitra > Poromitra crassiceps. The sequence goes on from NW_028151328.1 coordinate 7,454, forward strand.
TGAGTCAATGCGGTCTTAGCCTCTCTGGTGTCAACACTCTGTCTGATTTTGGATTATTATTTTTTTTTTTTCCAAAATCAGACTTGACACCAGAGAGGCTGAATACCGCACTGAGTCAATGCGGTCTTAGCCTCTCTGGTGTCAACACTCTGTCTGATTTTGGATTTTTTTTTTTTTTTTCCAAAATCAGACTTGACACCAGAGAGGCTGAATACCGCACTGAGTCAATGCGGTCTTAGCCTCTCTGGTCTCAACACTCTGTCTGATTTTGGATTTTTTTTTTTTTTTTTCAGAATCAGACTTGACACCAGAGAGGCTGAATACCGCACTGAGTCAATGCGGTCTTAGCCTCTCTGGTGTCAACACTCTGTCTGATTTTGGATTTTTTTTTTTTTTTTTCCAAAATCAGACTTGACACCAGAGAGGCTGAATACCGCACTGAGTCAATGCGGTCTTAGCCTCTCTGGTCTCAACACTCTGTCTGATTTTGGATTTTTTTTTTTTTTTTTCCAAAATCAGACTTGACACCAGAGAGGCTGAATACCGCACTGAGTCAATGCGGTCTTAGCCTCTCTGGTGTCAACACTCTGTCTGATTTTGGATTTTTTTTTTTTTTTTCCAAAATCAGACTTGACACCAGAGAGGCTGAATACCGCACTGAGTCAATGCGGTCTTAGCCTCTCTGGTCTCAACACTCTGTCTGATTTTGGATTTTTTTTTTTTTTTTTCCAAAATCAGACTTGACACCAGAGAGGCTGAATACCGCACTGAGTCAATGCGGTCTTAGCCTCTCTGGTCTCAACACTGTCTGATTTTGGATTTTTTTTTTTTTTTTCCAAAATCAGACTTGACACCAGAGAGGCTGAATACCGCACTGAGTCAATGCGGTCTTAGCCTCTCTGGTCTCAACACTCTGTCTGATTTTGGATTTTTTTTTTTTTTTTTCAAAATCAGACTTGACACCAGAGAGGCTGAATACCGCACTGAGTCAATGCGGCCTTAGCCTCTCTGGTGTCAACACTCTGTCTGATTTTGGATTTTTTTTTTTTTTTCCAAAATCAGACTTGACACCAGAGAGGCTGAATACCGCACTGAGTCAATGCGGTCTTAGCCTCTCTGGTCTCAACAGTCTGTCTGATTTTGGATTTTTTTTTTTTTTTTCCAAAATCAGACTTGACACCAGAGAGGCTGAATACCGCACTGAGTCAATGCGGTCTTAGCCTCTCTGGTGTCAACACTCTGTCTGATTTTGGATTTTTTTTTTTTTTTTCAAAATCAGACTCGACACCAGAGAGGCTGAATACCGCACTGAGTCAATGCGGTCTTAGCCTCTCTGGTCTCAACACTCTGTCTGATTTTGGATTTTTTTTTTTTTTTTTCCAAAATCAGACTTGACACCAGAGAGGCTGAATACCGCACTGAGTCAATGCGGTCTTAGCCTCTCTGGTGTCAACACTCTGTCTGATTTTGGATTTTTTTTTTTTTTTTTCCAAAATCAGACTTGACACCAGAGAGGCTGAATACCGCACTGAGTCAATGCGGTCTTAGCCTCTCTGGTCTCAACACTCTGTCTGATTTTGGATTTTTTTTTTTTTTTTTCCAAAATCAGACTTGACACCAGAGAGGCTGAATACCGCACTGAGTCAATGCGGTCTTAGCCTCTCTGGTGTCAACACTCTGTCTGATTTTGGATTTTTTTTTTTTTTTTCCAAAATCAGACTTGACACCAGAGAGGCTGAATACCGCACTGAGTCAATGCGGTCTTAGCCTCTCTGGTGTCAACACTCTGTCTGATTTTGGATTTTTTTTTTTTTTTTTCCAAAATCAGACTTGACACCAGAGAGGCTGAATACCGCACTGAGTCAATGCGGTCTTAGCCTCTCTGGTCTCAACACTCTGTCTGATTTTGGATTTTTTTTTTTTTTTTCAAAAATCAGACTTGACACCAGAGAGGCTGAATACCGCACTGAGTCAATGCGGTCTTAGCCTCTCTGGTGTCAACACTCTGTCTGATTTTGGATTTATTTATTTTTTTCTCCAAAATCAGACTTGACACCAGAGAGGCTGAATACCGCACTGAGTCAATGCGGTCTTAGCCTCTCTGGTCTCAACACTCTGTCTGATTTTGGATTTTTTTTTTTTTTTTTCCAAAATCAGACTTGACACCAGAGAGGCTGAATACCGCACTGAGTCAATGCGGTCTTAGCCTCTCTGGTCTCAACACTGTCTGATTTTGGATTTTTTTTTTTTTTTTCCAAAATCAGACTTGACACCAGAGAGGCTGAATACCGCACTGAGTCAATGCGGTCTTAGCCTCTCTGGTGTCAACACTCTGTCTGATTTTGGATTTTTTTTTTTTTTTTCCAAAATCAGACTTGACACCAGAGTGGCTGAATACCGCACTGAGTCAATGCGGTCTTAGCCTCTCTGGTGTCAACACTCTGTCTGATTTTGGATTTTTTTTTTTTTTTTCCCAAAATCAGACTTGACACCAGAGAAGCTGAATACCGCACTGAGTCAATGCGGTCTTAGCCTCTCTGGTCTCAACACTCTGTCTGATTTTGGATTTTTTTTTTTTTTTTTCAAAAATCAGACTTGACACCAGAGAGGCTGAATACCGCACTGAGTCAATGCGGTCTTAGCCTCTCTGGTGTCAACACTCTGTCTGATTTTGGATTTTTTTTTTTTTTTTCCAAAATCAGACTTGACACCAGAGAGGCTGAATACCGCACTGAGTCAATGCGGTCTTAGCCTCTCTGGTGTCAACACTCTGTCTGATTTTGGATTTTTTTTTTTTTTTTTCCAAAATCAGACTTGACACCAGAGAGGCTGAATACCGCACTGAGTCAATGCGGTCTTAGCCTCTCTGGTCTCAACACTCTGTCTGATTTTGGATTTTTTTTTTTTTTTTTCCAAAATCAGACTTGACACCAGAGAGGCTGAATACCGCACTGAGTCAATGCGGTCTTAGCCTCTCTGGTGTCAACACTCTGTCTGATTTTGGATTTTTTTTTTTTTTTTCCAAAATCAGACTTGACACCAGAGAGGCTGAATACCGCACTGAGTCAATGCGGTCTTAGCCTCTCTGGTGTCAACACTCTGTCTGATTTTGGATTTTTTTTTTTTTTTTCCCAAAATCAGACTTGACACCATAGAGGCTGAATACCGCACTGAGTCAATGCGGTCTTAGCCTCTCTGGTCTCAACACTCTGTCTGATTTTGGATTTTTTTTTTTTTTTTCAAAAATCAGACTTGACACCAGAGAGGCTGAATACCGCACTGAGTCAATGCGGTCTTAGCCTCTCTGGTGTCAACACTCTGTCTGATTTTGGATTTTTTTTTTTTTTTTCCAAAATCAGACTTGACACCAGAGAGGCTGAATACCGCACTGAGTCAATGCGGTCTTAGCCTCTCTGGTCTCAACACTCTGTCTGATTTTGGATTTTTTTTTTTTTTTTTCCAAAATCAGACTTGACACCAGAGAGGCTGAATACCGCACTGAGTCAATGCGGTCTTAGCCTCTCTGGTGTCAACACTCTGTCTGATTTTGGATTTTTTTTTTTTTTTTTTCCAAAATCAGACTTGACACCAGAGAGGCTGAATACCGCACTGAGTCAATGCGGTCTTAGCCTCTCTGGTCTCAACACTCTGTCTGATTTTGGATTTTTTTTTTTTTTTTCAAAAATCAGACTTGACACCAGAGAGGCTGAATACCGCACTGAGTCAATGCGGTCTTAGCCTCTCTGGTGTCAACACTCTGTCTGATTTTGGATTTTTTTTTTTTTTTTCCAAAATCAGACTTGACACCAGAGAGGCTGAATACCGCACTGAGTCAATGCGGTCTTAGCCTCTCTGGTCTCAACACTCTGTCTGATTTTGGATTTTTTTTTTTTTTTTTCCAAAATCAGACTTGACACCAGAGAGGCTGAATACCGCACTGAGTCAATGCGGTCTTAGCCTCTCTGGTCTCAACACTGTCTGATTTTGGATTTTTTTTTTTTTTTTCCAAAATCAGACTTGACACCAGAGAGGCTGAATACCGCACTGAGTCAATGCGGTCTTAGCCTCTCTGGTGTCAACACTCTGTCTGATTTTGGATTTTTTTTTTTTTTCCCCAAAATCAGACTTGACACCAGAGAGGCTGAATACCGCACTGAGTCAATGCGGTCTTAGCCTCTCTGGTGTCAACACTCTGTCTGATTTTGGATTTTTTTTTTTTTTTTCCCAAAATCAGACTTGACACCAGAGAGGCTGAATACCGCACTGAGTCAATGCGGTCTTAGCCTCTCTGGTCTCAACACTCTGTCTGATTTTGGATTTTTTTTTTTTTTTTCAAAAATCAGACTTGACACCAGAGAGGCTGAATACCGCACTGAGTCTGTAGCGAAGCTTGTTGGCTTGCTGGAGGCAAAGCGTTTGGGCTTGCCTCGTGAAGTGTGCTGGATCGTGGATGAGAGCTCACGCGCTCTGATCGGTCAGAATCACGGAGATGGAGATAGGGACCGACTTGTCGGTCCTGGGACTCGGTTGAAATACCACTGGGATGACTGGGTGTAAGGCAATCAGGCACCAGGGCCTGGCCGGTTGGAAGATGGCCAGGATGCAGTTCGGGTCCGGGTTTGGTCGCGGTGAAGGTGAACATTATGAAGGAAAAGGAATCTCGGAGGAATCAAGCAGATCTCTCGGATGTGGTGAATCAAGCTGGAATCTCTTGGATGAGGTTAGTCAAGCATAGCGTCACAGGACGCCTGGCTTATATGCCCGCGTTTTGGTGTATGACATCACGTCATTGGTGATGTCACAACGTTCTAGGGAGCTATGACATCATGGATGTTGTGTCTGACATTGCCGATGACCTCACAGGTGAGCTCTATGCTATGACATCATCGGTGTCATTGTTGATGACGTCATCATCATCACGTCGTGGCGCGCCGGCTGGTGGGCATCGACTGCCCCAAGAACAGGCCCGACGGTGGGCCATTATGGGCCCTTTTCTACAGCCGCTCCCAGATTCCTGTGGGGAATCTGTATTCTTCCAGAAATGGCCGGAATGGCCCTCTAGTCCCACCTGGTATAGGCAGGGCTTGGTTGATTATTCTGGGAGTGAGGGGGGCTGTGGTCCGCCTGGCCACCGGCCGCACGCCGTTGTCCAGTCCCGTACATCACAAGAGCCAAGATTTGGTGACTGTCCTCGTTGGCCAGGATGTGTGTGGGATCCTACTGCATTAGCGAGCTGTAATGGCCTCTGGGGGCTGGAGCTTCCAGTTGACGAAACTCAGCGGCGTGAGGTCAGCGCGGGAGCCACTCAGGAGCCAGGGGTCTATCCATCCTACCCATCCTACCCAGCTACTGCGGTAGTGGGGAGCCTCTGGTTCTGGTGGCTTGAGTTTCCAGTCGATGAGACTCAGTGGCGTAGGGTCGGTGCGGGAGCAGTTTGTCTGCCCTCGTTGGAGGGAGGCCTCTGCCCCTAGTGTCTCGTTGGCCGCCCCGTGGAGCGCCGGTGTGGCATCCTCACTGAGGGCACCGAAGGTCGTACACTCCTCCGGCTTGGGGGGAGCCGACCTGAAGCCACCGTAACTTGGCTTCAACTCCTCGCTCTTATCCGTGGTCGTGGGGAGTCGGGGTGTCTTTGGCCAGCGATCTGGGCTGAGAAGAGGTGGTATTGGCACTGGAACAGTGGGTTCCGTAGTTTGGGTCATTGGCTCTGGAGCAGTTATCTGCTCTCTAACTTGGAGGGCCTCGGCCTGGATCCTAGCACAGACCTGCGCCATTACGGCTTCCATCCTTAGGATCTCTTCATGTAATGTTGGTGCTGTGCCTTCCTCCTAGCGATAACGTGGCCAGAGGCCGGTAGGGCTCTGAACTTGATCAATAGGAGCTCCATAAGGTTCTCTGCAGCTTCATCTGCCTTAAACTCAGCCCTTAGCTGAGCATAATCTGCCTCATGTTGTGCTACCCGAGCACGGAATCGGTTTTCCTGTGGGCTGTATTCAGTGATGTCCTGGTTGGTCTCCCTTTTGCGCGCGATCTTATGTTCGAACTCGGCCCTTGTCTGGGCTGCCTGAGCGGGGAGTCGGTGGTGGCTGCGGATGAGTTCCTGCCCCTGGTGGATCTTCTGGTCGGAGTGTAGGGGGTCTCGCCCTTTAGTACTACTCCGAACGCTGGATACTTGGCTGTATCCAGTATCGATCTGGTGGATCTTCTGGTCGGAGTGTAGGGGGTCTCGCCCTTTAGTACTACTCCGAACGCTGGATACTTGGCTGTATCCAGTATCGATCTGGTGGGGGAAGGGTTGCTCCTCTGGTCGACGAGATGTCGTGACCAGGGCGAGCTCACCTGACTCCTGCTCCATCTCTGAGCGGCGCAAGTCCTCGATCCGGCTCGGAGGACCAAATTGTAGCGAAGCTTGTTGGCTTGCTGGAGGCAAAGCGTTTGGGCTTGCCTCGTGAAGTGTGCTGGATCGTGGATGAGGGCTCACGCGCTCTGATCGGTCAGAATCACGGAGATGGAGATAGGGACCGACATGTCGGTCCTGGGACTCGGTTGAAATACCACTGGGATGACTGGGTGTAAGGCAATCAGGCACCAGGGCCTGGCCGGTTGGAAGATGGCCAGGATTCAGTTCGGGTCCGGATTTAGTTGTGCAATTGGTTGACATTATTAGGGGAGTAAGAAATAGCAGGAATCTCTCGGATGTGGCCGGAATCTCTTGGATGAGGTGAATCAAGCTGGAATCTCTTGGATGAGGTTAGTCAAGCTGGAATCTCTTGGATGAGGTTAGTCAAGCTGGAATGTGAGTCGCCTTAAAGTTAATATCCCAGTTGTGGCTTATATGCTCGCGTTTCGGTGTATGACATCACGTCATTGGTGATGTCACAACGTTCTAGGGAGCTATGACATCATCGATGTTACGTCTGACATTGCCGATGACCTCACAGGTGAGCTCTATGCTATGACATCATCAGTGTCATTGTTGATGATGTCATCATCATTACGTCGTGGCGCGCCGGCTGGTGGGCATCGACTGCCCCAAGAACAGGCTTGACGGTGGGCCATTATGGGCCCTTTTCTACAGAGTCAATGCGGTCTTAGCCTCTCTGGTGTCAACACTCTGTCTGATTTTGGATTTTTTTTTTTTTTTTCCAAAATCAGACTTGACACCAGAGAGGCTGAATACCGCACTGAGTCAATGCGGTCTTAGCCTCTCTGGTGTCAACACTCTGTCTGATTTTGGATTTTTTTTTTTTTTTTTCCAAAATCAGACTTGACACCAGAGAGGCTGAATACCGCACTGAGTCAATGCGGTCTTAGCCTCTCTGGTGTCAACACTCTGTCTGATTTTGGATTTTTTTTTTTTTTTTCCAAAATCAGACTTGACACCAGAGAGGCTGAATACCGCACTGAGTCAATGCGGTCTTAGCCTCTCTGGTGTCAACACTCTGTCTGATTTTGGATTTTTTTTTTTTTTTTCCCAAAATCAGACTTGACACCAGAGAGGCTGAATACCGCACTGAGTCAATGCGGTCTTAGCCTCTCTGGTCTCAACACTCTGTCTGATTTTGGATTTTTTTTTTTTTTTTCCAAAATCAGACTTGACACCAGAGAGGCTGAATACCGCACTGAGTCAATGCGGTCTTAGCCTCTCTGGTGTCAACACTCTGTCTGATTTTGGATTTTTTTTTTTTTTTTCCAAAATCAGACTTGACACCAGAGAGGCTGAATACCGCACTGAGTCAATGCGGTCTTAGCCTCTCTGGTCTCAACACTCTGTCTGATTTTGGATTTTTTTTTTTTTTTTTCCAAAATCAGACTTGACACCAGAGAGGCTGAATACCGCACTGAGTCAATGCGGTCTTAGCCTCTCTGGTGTCAATACTCTGTCTGATTTTGGATTTATTTTATTTTTTTCCAAAATCAGACTTGACACCAGAGAGGCTGAATACCGCACTGAGTCAATGCGGTCTTAGCCTCTCTGGTCTCAACACTCTGTCTGATTTTGGATTTTTTTTTTTTTCCAAAATCAGACTTGACACCAGAGAGGCTGAATACCGCACTGAGTCAATGCCGTCTTAGCCTCTCTGGTGTCAACACTCTGTCTGATTTTGGATTTTTTTTTTTTTTTTCCAAAATCAGACTTGACACCAGAGAGGCTGAATACCGCACTGAGTCAATGCGGTCTTAGCCTCTCTGGTCTCAACACTCTGTCTGATTTTGGATTTTTTTTTTTTTTTTTTCCAAAATCAGACTTGACACCAGAGAGGCTGAATACCGCACTGAGTCAATGCGGTCTTAGCCTCTCTGGTGTCAACACTCTGTCTGATTTTGGATTTTTTTTTTTTTTTTTCCAAAATCAGACTTGACACCAGATAGGCTGAATACCGCACTGAGTCAATGCGGTCTTAGCCTCTCTGGTGTCAACACTCTGTCTGATTTTGGATTATTATTATTTTTTTTTCCAAAATCAGACTTGACACCAGAGAGGCTGAATACCGCACTGAGTCAATGCGGTCTTAGCCTCTCTGGTGTCAACACTCTGTCTGATTTTGGATTTTTTTTTTTTTTTTCCAAAATCAGACTTGACACCAGAGAGGCTGAATACCGCACTGAGTCAATGCGGTCTTAGCCTCTCTGGTCTCAACACTCTGTCTGATTTTGGATTTTTTTTTTTTTTTTTCCAGAATCAGACTTGACACCAGAGAGGCTGAATACCGCACTGAGTCAATGCGGTCTTAGCCTCTCTGGTGTCAACACTCTGTCTGATTTTGGATTTTTTTTTTTTTTTTCCAAAATCAGACTTGACACCAGAGAGGCTGAATACCGCACTGAGTCAATGCGGTCTTAGCCTCTCTGGTCTCAACACTCTGTCTGATTTTGGATTTTTTTTTTTTTTTTTTCCAAAATCAGACTTGACACCAGAGAGGCTGAATACCGCACTGAGTCAATGCGGTCTTAGCCTCTCTGGTGTCAACACTCTGTCTGATTTTGGATTATTTTTTTTTTTTTCCAAAATCAGACTTGACACCAGAGATGCTGAATACCGCACTGAGTCAATGCGGTCTTAGCCTCTCTGGTCTCAACACTCTGTCTGATTTTGGATTTTTTTTTTTTTTTTTCCAAAATCAGACTTGACACCAGAGAGGCTGAATACCGCACTGAGTCAATGCGGTCTTAGCCTCTCTGGTCTCAACACTCTGTCTGATTTTGGATTTTTTTTTTTTTTTTTCAAAATCAGACTTGACACCAGAGAGGCTGAATACCGCACTGAGTCAATGCGGCCTTAGCCTCTCTGGTGTCAACACTCTGTCTGATTTTGGATTTTTTTTTTTTTTTTCCAAAATCAGACTTGACACCAGAGAGGCTGAATACCGCACTGAGTCAATGCGGTCTTAGCCTCTCTGGTCTCAACAGTCTGTCTGATTTTGGATTTTTTTTTTTTTTTTCCAAAATCAGACTTGACACCAGAGAGGCTGAATACCGCACTGAGTCAATGCGGTCTTAGCCTCTCTGGTGTCAACACTCTGTCTGATTTTGGATTTTTTTTTTTTTTTTCAAAATCAGACTTGACACCAGAGAGGCTGAATACCGCACTGAGTCAATGCGGTCTTAGCCTCTCTGGTCTCAACACTCTGTCTGATTTTGGATTTTTTTTTTTTTTTTTCCAAAATCAGACTTGACACCAGAGAGGCTGAATACCGCACTGAGTCAATGCGGTCTTAGCCTCTCTGGTCTCAACACTCTGTCTGATTTTGGATTTTTTTTTTTTTTTTTCCAAAATCAGACTTGACACCAGAGAGGCTGAATACCGCACTGAGTCAATGCGGTCTTAGCCTCTCTGGTGTCAACACTCTGTCTGATTTTGGATTTTTTTTTTTTTTTTCCAAAATCAGACTTGACACCAGAGAGGCTGAATACCGCACTGAGTCAATGCGGTCTTAGCCTCTCTGGTGTCAACACTCTGTCTGATTTTGGATTTTTTTTTTTTTTTTCCAAAATCAGACTTGACACCAGAGAGGCTGAATACCGCACTGAGTCAATGCGGTCTTAGCCTCTCTGGTCTCAACACTCTGTCTGATTTTGGATTTTTTTTTTTTTTTTCAAAAATCAGACTTGACACCAGAGAGGCTGAATACCGCACTGAGTCAATGCGGTCTTAGCCTCTCTGGTGTCAACACTCTGTCTGATTTTGGATTTTTTTTTTTTTTTCCAAAATCAGACTTGACACCAGAGAGGCTGAATACCGCACTGAGTCAATGCGGTCTTAGCCTCTCTGGTCTCAACACTCTGTCTGATTTTGGATTTTTTTTTTTTTTTTTCCAAAATCAGACTTGACACCAGAGAGGCTGAATACCGCACTGAGTCAATGCGGTCTTAGCCTCTCTGGTCTCAACACTGTCTGATTTTGGATTTTTTTTTTTTTTTTTCCAAAATCAGACTTGACACCAGAGAGGCTGAATACCGCACTGAGTCAATGCGGTCTTAGCCTCTCTGGTCTCAACACTCTGTCTGATTTTGGATTTTTTTTTTTTTTTTTCAAAATCAGACTTGACACCAGAGAGGCTGAATACCGCACTGAGTCAATGCGGCCTTAGCCTCTCTGGTGTCAACACTCTGTCTGATTTTGGATTTTTTTTTTTTTTTTCCAAAATCAGACTTGACACCAGAGAGGCTGAATACCGCACTGAGTCAATGCGGTCTTAGCCTCTCTGGTCTCAACAGTCTGTCTGATTTTGGATTTTTTTTTTTTTTTCCAAAATCAGACTTGACACCAGAGAGGCTGAATACCGCACTGAGTCAATGCGGTCTTAGCCTCTCTGGTGTCAACACTCTGTCTGATTTTGGATTTTTTTTTTTTTTTCCAAAATCAGACTTGACACCAGAGAGGCTGAATACCGCACTGAGTCAATGCGGTCTTAGCCTCTCTGGTCTCAACACTCTGTCTGATTTTGGATTTTTTTTTTTTTTTTTCCAAAATCAGACTTGACACCAGAGAGGCTGAATACCGCACTGAGTCAATGCGGTCTTAGCCTCTCTGGTGTCAACACTCTGTCTGATTTTGGATTTTTTTTTTTTTTTTTCCAAGATCAGACTTGACACCAGAGAGGCTGAATACCGCACTGAGTCAATGCGGTCTTAGCCTCTCTGGTCTCAACACTCTGTCTGATTTTGGATTTTGGATTTTTTTTTTCCAAAATCAGACTTGACACCAGAGAGGCTGAATACCGCACTGAGTCAATGCGGTCTTAGCCTCTCTGGTGTCAACACTCTGTCTGATTTTGGATTTTTTTTTTTTTTTTCCAAAATCAGACTTGACACCAGAGAGGCTGAATACCGCACTGAGTCAATGCGGTCTTAGCCTCTCTGGTGTCAACACTCTGTCTGATTTTGGATTTTTTTTTTTTTTTTCCCAAAATCAGACTTGACACCAGAGAGGCTGAATACCGCACTGAGTCAATGCGGTCTTAGCCTCTCTGGTGTCAACACTCTGTCTGAATTTGGATTTTTTTTTTTTTGTTTTTTTTCCAAAATCAGACTTGACACCAGAGAGGCTGAATACCGCACTGAGTCAATGCGGTCTTAGCCTCTCTGGTCTCAACACTCTGTCTGATTTTGGATTTTTTTTTTTTTTTTTCCAAAATCAGACTTGACACCAGAGAGGCTGAATACCGCACTGAGTCAATGCGGTCTTAGCCTCTCTGGTCTCAACACTCTGTCTGATTTTGGATTTTTTTTTTTTTCCAAAATCAGACTTGACACCAGAGAGGCTGAATACCGCACTGAGTCAATGCGGTCTTAGCCTCTCTGGTGTCAACACTCTGTCTGAATTTGGATTTTTTTTTTTTTTTTTTTTCCAAAATCAGACTTGACACCAGAGAGGCTGAATACCGCACTGAGTCAATGCGGTCTTAGCCTCTCTGGTCTCAACACTCTGTCTGATTTTGGATTTTTTTTTTTTTTTTCCAAAATCAGACTTGACACCAGAGAGGCTGAATACCGCACTGAGTCAATGCGGTCTTAGCCTCTCTGGTGTCAACACTCTGTCTGAATTTGGATTTTTTTTTTTTTTTTTTTTTTCAAAAATCAGACTTGACACCAGAGAGGCTGAATACCGCACTGAGTCAATGCGGTCTTAGCCTCTCTGGTGTCAACACTCTGTCTGATTTTGGATTTTTTTTTTTTTTTCCAAAATCAGACTTGACACCAGAGAGGCTGAATACCGCACTGAGTCAATGCGGTCTTAGCCTCTCTGGTCTCAACACTCTGTCTGATTTTGGATTTTTTTTTTTTTTTTTCCAAAATCAGACTTGACACCAGAGAGGCTGAATACCGCACTGAGTCAATGCGGTCTTAGCCTCTCTGGTCTCAACACTCTGTCTGATTTTGGATTTTTTTTTTTTTTTTTCTAAAATCAGACTTGACACCAGAGAGGCTGAATACCGCACTGAGTCAATGCGGTCTTAGCCTCTCTGGTGTCAACACTCTGTCTGAATTTGGATTTTTTTTTTTTTTTTTTTTCCAAAATCAGACTTGACACCAGAGAGGCTGAATACCGCACTGAGTCAATGCGGTCTTAGCCTCTCTGGTCTCAACACTCTGTCTGATTTTGGATTTTTTTTTTTTTTTTTCCAAAATCAGACTTGACACCAGAGAGGCTGAATACCGCACTGAGTCAATGCGCTCTTAGCCTCTCTGGTGTCAACACTCTGTCTGATTTTGGATTTTTTTTTTTTTTTCCAAAATCAGACTTGACACCAGAGAGGCTGAATACCGCACTGAGTCAATGCGGTCTTAGCCTCTCTGGTGTCAACACTCTGTCTGATTTTGGATTTTTTTTTTTTTTTTTCCAAAATCAGACTTGACACCAGAGAGGCTGAATACCGCACTGAGTCAATGCGGTCTTAGCCTCTCTGGTCTCAACACTCTGTCTGATTTTGGATTTTTTTTTTTTTTTTTCCAAAATTAGACTTGACACCAGAGAGGCTGAATACCGCACTGAGTCAATGCGGTCTTAGCCTCTCTGGTCTCAACACTCTGTCTGATTTTGGATTTTTTTTTTTTCCCAAAATCAGACTTGACACCAGAGAGGCTGAATACCGCACTGAGTCAATGCGGTCTTAGCCTCTCTGGTCTCAACACTCTGTCTGATTTTGGATTTTTTTTTTTTTTTTCCAAAATCAGACTTGACACCAGAGAGGCTGAATACCGCACTGAGTCAATGCGGTCTTAGCCTCTCTGGTGTCAACACTCTGTCTGATTTTGGATTTTTTTTTTTTTTTCCAAAATCAGACTTGACACCAGAGAGGCTGAATACCGCACTGAGTCAATGCGGTCTTAGCCTCTCTGGTCTCAACACTCTGTCTGATTTTGGATTTTTTTTTTTTTTTTTCCAAAATCAGACTTGACACCAGAGAGGCTAAATACCGCACTGAGTCAATGCGGTCTTAGCCTCTCTGGTGTCAACACTCTGTCTGATTTTGGATTTTTTTTTTTTTTTTCCCAAAATCAGACTTGACACCAGAGAGGCTGAATACCGCACTGAGTCAATGCGGTCTTAGCCTCTCTGGTGTCAACACTCTGTCTGAATTTGGATTTTTTTTTTTTTTTTTTTTTTCCAAAATCAGACTTGTCACCAGAGAGGCTGAATACCGCACTGAGTCAATGCGGTCTTAGCCTCTCTGGTCTCAACACTCTGTCTGATTTTGGATTTTTTTTTTTTTTTTTCCAAAATCAGACTTGACACCAGAGAGGCTGAATACCGCACTGAGTCAATGCGGTCTTAGCCTCTCTGGTCTCAACACTCTGTCTGATTTTGGATTTTTTTTTTTTTCCAAAATCAGACTTGACACCAGAGAGGCTGAATACCGCACTGAGTCAATGCGGTCTTAGCCTCTCTGGTGTCAACACTCTGTCTGAATTTGGATTTTTTTTTTTTTTTTTTTTTCCAAAATCAGACTTGACACCAGAGAGGCTGAATACCGCACTGAGTCAATGCGGTCTTAGCCTCTCTGGTCTCAACACTCTGTCTGATTTTGGATTTTTTTTTTTTTTTTTCCAAAATCAGACTTGACACCAGAGAGGCTGAATACCGCACTGAGTCAATGCGGTCTTAGCCTCTCTGGTGTCAACACTCTGTCTGAATTTGGATTTTTTTTTTTTTTTTTTTTTTCAAAAATCAGACTTGACACCAGAGAGGCTGAATACCGCACTGAGTCAATGCGGTCTTAGCCTCTCTGGTGTCAACACTCTGTCTGATTTTGGATTTTTTTTTTTTTTTCCAAAATCAGACTTGACACCAGAGAGGCTGAATACCGCACTGAGTCAATGCGGTCTTAGCCTCTCTGGTCTCAACACTCTGTCTGATTTTGGATTTTTTTTTTTTTTTTTCCAAAATCAGACTTGACACCAGAGAGGCTGAATACCGCACTGAGTCAATGCGGTCTTAGCCTCTCTGGTCTCAACACTCTGTCTGATTTTGGATTTTTTTTTTTTTTTTTCTAAAATCAGACTTGACACCAGAGAGGCTGAATACCGCACTGAGTCAATGCGGTCTTAGCCTCTCTGGTGTCAACACTCTGTCTGAATTTGGATTTTTTTTTTTTTTTTCTTTTTCCAAAATCAGACTTGACACCAGAGAGGCTGAATACCGCACTGAGTCAATGCGGTCTTAGCCTCTCTGGTCTCAACACTCTGTCTGATTTTGGATTTTTTTTTTTTTTTTTCCAAAATCAGACTTGACACCAGAGAGGCTGAATACCGCACTGAGTCAATGCGCTCTTAGCCTCTCTGGTGTCAACACTCTGTCTGATTTTGGATTTTTTTTTTTTTTTCCAAAATCAGACTTGACACCAGAGAGGCTGAATACCGCACTGAGTCAATGCGGTCTTAGCCTCTCTGGTGTCAACACTCTGTCTGATTTTGGATTTTTTTTTTTTTTTTTCCAAAATCAGACTTGACACCAGAGAGGCTGAATACCGCACTGAGTCAATGCGGTCTTAGCCTCTCTGGTCTCAACACTCTGTCTGATTTTGGATTTTTTTTTTTTTTTTTCCAAAATCAGACTTGACACCAGAGAGGCTGAATACCGCACTGAGTCAATGCGGTCTTAGCCTCTCTGGTCTCAACACTCTGTCTGATTTTGGATTTTTTTTTTTTTCCAAAATCAGACTTGACACCAGAGAGGCTGAATACCGCACTGAGTCAATGCGGTCTTAGCCTCTCTGGTCTCAACACTCTGTCTGATTTTGGATTTTTTTTTTTTTTTTCCAAAATCAGACTTGACACCAGAGAGGCTGAATACCGCACTGAGTCAATGCGGTCTTAGCCTCTCTGGTGTCAACACTCTGTCTGATTTTGGATTTTTTTTTTTTTTTCCAAAATCAGACTTGACACCAGAGAGGCTGAATACCGCACTGAGTCAATGCGGTCTTAGCCTCTCTGGTCTCAACACTCTGTCTGATTTTGGATTTTTTTTTTTTTTTTTCCAAAATCAGACTTGACACCAGAGAGGCTGAATACCGCACTGAGTCAATGCGGTCTTAGCCTCTCTGGTCTCAACACTCTGTCTGATTTTGGATTTTTTTTTTTTTTTTCCAAAATCAGACTTGACACCAGAGAGGCTGAATACCGCACTGAGTCAATGCGGTCTTAGCCTCTCTGGTGTCAACACTCTGTCTGAATTTGGATTTTTTTTTTTTGTTTTTTTTCCAAAATCAGCGGAAAAAAAAAAAAAATCGATGCGGTCTTAGCCTCTCTGGTGTCAACACTCTGTCTGAATTTGGATTTTTTTTTTTTTTTTTTTTTCCAAAATCAGACTTGACACCAGAGAGGCTGAATACCGCACTGAGTCAATGCGGTCTTAGCCTCTCTGGTCTCAACACTCTGTCTGATTTTGGATTTTTTTTTTTTTTTTTCCAAAATCAGACTTGACACCAGAGAGGCTGAATACCGCACTGAGTCAATGCGGTCTTAGCCTCTCTGGTGTCAACACTCTGTCTGAATTTGGATTTTTTTTTTTTTTCTTTTTTTCCAAAATCAGACTTGACACCAGAGAGGCTGAATACCGCACTGAGTCAATGCGGTCTTAGCCTCTCTGGTCTCAACACTGTCTGATTTTGGATTTTTTTTTTTTTTTTCCAAAATCAGACTTGACACCAGAGAGGCTGAATACCGGACTGAGTCAATGCGGTCTTAGCCTCTCTGGTCTCAACACTCTGTCTGATTTTGGATTTTTTTTTCTTTTTTCAAAATCAGACTTGACACCAGAGAGGCTGAATACCGCACTGAGTCAACGCGGTCTTAGCCTCTCTGGTGTCAACACTCTGTCTGATTTTGGATTTTTTTTTTTTTTTTTCCAAAATCAGACTTGACACCAGATAGGCTGAATACCGCACTGAGTCAATGCGGTCTTAGCCTCTCTGGTGTCAACACTCTGTCTGATTTTGGATTATTATTATTTTTTTTTCCAAAATCAGACTTGACACCAGAGAGGCTGAATACCGCACTGAGTCAATGCGGTCTTAGCCTCTCTGGTGTCAACACTCTGTCTGATTTTGGATTTTTTTTTTTTTTTCCAAAATCAGACTTGACACCAGAGAGGCTGAATACTGCACTGAGTCAATGCGGTCTTAGCCTCTCTGGTCTCAACACTCTGTCTGATTTTGGATTTTTTTTTTTTTTTTTCCAAAATCAGACTTGACACCAGAGAGGCTGAATACCGCACTGAGTCAATGCGGTCTTAGCCTCTCTGGTGTCAACACTCTGTCTGATTTTGGATTTTTTTTTTTTTTTTTCCAAAATCAGAATTGACACCAGAGAGGCTGAATACCGCACTGAGTCAACGCGGTCTTAGCCTCTCTGGTGTCAACACTCTGTCTGATTTTGGATTTTTTTTTTTTTTTTTCCAAAATCAGACTTGACACCAGATAGGCTGAATACCGCACTGAGTCAATGCGGTCTTAGCCTCTCTGGTGTCAACACTCTGTCTGATTTTGGATTATTATTTTTTTTTTTTCCAAAATCAGACTTGACACCAGAGAGGCTGAATACCGCACTGAGTCAATGCGGTCTTAGCCTCTCTGGTGTCAACACTCTGTCTGATTTTGGATTTTTTTTTTTTTTTCCAAAATCAGACTTGACACCAGAGAGGCTGAATACCGCACTGAGTCAATGCGGTCTTAGCCTCTCTGGTCTCAACACTCTGTCTGATTTTGGATTTTTTTTTTTTTTTTTTCCAAAATCAGACTTGACACCAGAGAGGCTGAATACCGCACTGAGTCAATGCGGTCTTAGCCTCTCTGGTGTCAACACTCTGTCTGATTTTGGATTTTTTTTTTTTTTTTCCAAAATCAGACTTGACACCAGAGAGGCTGAATACCGCACTGAGTCAATGCGGTCTTAGCCTCTCTGGTCTCAACACTCTGTCTGATTTTGGATTTTTTTTTTTTTTTTTCCAAAATCAGACTTGACACCAGAGAGGCTGAATACCGCACTGAGTCAATGCGGTCTTAGCCTCTCTGGTGTCAACACTCTGTCTGATTTTGGATTTTTTTTTTTTTTTTCCAAAATCAGACTTGACACCAGAGAGGCTGAATACCGCACTGAGTCAATGCGGTCTTAGCCTCTCTGGTGTCAACACTCTGTCTGATTTTGGATTTTTTTTTTTTTTTTCCCAAAATCAGACTTGACACCAGAGAGGCTGAATACCGCACTGAGTCAATGCGGTCTTAGCCTCTCTGGTCTCAACACTCTGTCTGATTTTGGATTTTTTTTTTTTTTTTCAAAAATCAGACTTGACACCAGAGAGGCTGAATACCGCACTGAGTCAATGCGGTCTTAGCCTCTCTGGTGTCAACACTCTGTCTGATTTTGGATTTTTTTTTTTTTTTTCCAAAATCAGACTTGACACCAGAGAGGCTGAATACCGCACTGAGTCAATGCGGTCTTAGCCTCTCTGGTCTCAACACTCTGTCTGATTCTGGATTTTTTTTTTTTTTTTTCCAAAATCAGACTTGACACCAGAGAGGCTGAATACCGCACTGAGTCAATGCGGTCTTAGCCTCTCTGGTGTCAACACTCTGTCTGATTTTGGATTTTTTTTTTTTTTTTTTCCAAAATCAGACTTGACACCAGAGAGGCTGAATACCGCACTGAGTCAATGCGGTCTTAGCCTCTCTGGTCTCAACACTCTGTCTGATTTTGGATTTTTTTTTTTTTTTTTCAAAAATCAGACTTGACACCAGAGAGGCTGAATACCGCACTGAGTCAATGCGGTCTTAGCCTCTCTGGTGTCAACACTCTGTCTGATTTTGGATTTTTTTTTTTTTTTTCCAAAATCAGACTTGACACCAGAGAGGCTGAATACCGCACTGAGTCAATGCGGTCTTAGCCTCTCTGGTGTCAATACTCTGTCTGATTTTGGATTTATTTTATTTTTTTCCAAAATCAGACTTGACACCAGAGAGGCTGAATACCGCACTGAGTCAATGCGGTCTTAGCCTCTCTGGTCTCAACACTCTGTCTGATTTTGGATTTTTTTTTTTTTCCAAAATCAGACTTGACACCAGAGAGGCTGAATACCGCACTGAGTCAATGCCGTCTTAGCCTCTCTGGTGTCAACACTCTGTCTGATTTTGGATTTTTTTTTTTTTTTTCCAAAATCAGACTTGACACCAGAGAGGCTGAATACCGCACTGAGTCAATGCGGTCTTAGCCTCTCTGGTCTCAACACTCTGTCTGATTTTGGATTTTTTTTTTTTTTTTTTCCAAAATCAGACTTGACACCAGAGAGGCTGAATACCGCACTGAGTCAATGCGGTCTTAGCCTCTCTGGTGTCAACACTCTGTCTGATTTTGGATTTTTTTTTTTTTTTTTCCAAAATCAGACTTGACACCAGATAGGCTGAATACCGCACTGAGTCAATGCGGTCTTAGCCTCTCTGGTGTCAACACTCTGTCTGATTTTGGATTATTATTATTTTTTTTTCCAAAATCAGACTTGACACCAGAGAGGCTGAATACCGCACTGAGTCAATGCGGTCTTAGCCTCTCTGGTGTCAACACTCTGTCTGATTTTGGATTTTTTTTTTTTTTTTCCAAAATCAGACTTGACACCAGAGAGGCTGAATACCGCACTGAGTCAATGCGGTCTTAGCCTCTCTGGTCTCAACACTCTGTCTGATTTTGGATTTTTTTTTTTTTTTTTCCAGAATCAGACTTGACACCAGAGAGGCTGAATACCGCACTGAGTCAATGCGGTCTTAGCCTCTCTGGTGTCAACACTCTGTCTGATTTTGGATTTTTTTTTTTTTTTTCCAAAATCAGACTTGACACCAGAGAGGCTGAATACCGCACTGAGTCAATGCGGTCTTAGCCTCTCTGGTCTCAACACTCTGTCTGATTTTGGATTTTTTTTTTTTTTTTTTCCAAAATCAGACTTGACACCAGAGAGGCTGAATACCGCACTGAGTCAATGCGGTCTTAGCCTCTCTGGTGTCAACACTCTGTCTGATTTTGGATTTTTTTTTTTTTTTTCCAAAATCAGACTTGACACCAGAGATGCTGAATACCGCACTGAGTCAATGCGGTCTTAGCCTCTCTGGTCTCAACACTCTGTCTGATTTTGGATTTTTTTTTTTTTTTTTCCAAAATCAGACTTGACACCAGAGAGGCTGAATACCGCACTGAGTCAATGCGGTCTTAGCCTCTCTGGTCTCAACACTCTGTCTGATTTTGGATTTTTTTTTTTTTTTTCAAAATCAGACTTGACACCAGAGAGGCTGAATACCGCACTGAGTCAATGCGGTCTTAGCCTCTCTGGTCTCAACAGTCTGTCTGATTTTGGATTTTTTTTTTTTTTTCCAAAATCAGACTTGACACCAGAGAGGCTGAATACCGCACTGAGTCAATGCGGTCTTAGCCTCTCTGGTGTCAACACTCTGTCTGATTTTGGATTTTTTTTTTTTTTTTCAAAATCAGACTTGACACCAGAGAGGCTGAATACCGCACTGAGTCAATGCGGTCTTAGCCTCTCTGGTCTCAACACTCTGTCTGATTTTGGATTTTTTTTTTTTTTTTTCCAAAATCAGACTTGACACCAGAGAGGCTGAATACCGCACTGAGTCAATGCGGTCTTAGCCTCTCTGGTCTCAACACTCTGTCTGATTTTGGATTTTTTTTTTTTTTTTTCCAAAATCAGACTTGACACCAGAGAGGCTGAATACCGCACTGAGTCAATGCGGTCTTAGCCTCTCTGGTGTCAACACTCTGTCTGATTTTGGATTTTTTTTTTTTTTTTCCAAAATCAGACTTGACACCAGAGAGGCTGAATACCGCACTGAGTCAATGCGGTCTTAGCCTCTCTGGTGTCAACACTCTGTCTGATTTTGGATTTTTTTTTTTTTTTTCCAAAATCAGACTTGACACCAGAGAGGCTGAATACCGCACTGAGTCAATGCGGTCTTAGCCTCTCTGGTCTCAACACTCTGTCTGATTTTGGATTTTTTTTTTTTTTTTTCCAAAATCAGACTTGACACCAGAGAGGCTGAATACCGCACTGAGTCAATGCGGTCTTAGCCTCTCTGGTGTCAACACTCTGTCTGATTTTGGATTTTTTTTTTTTTTTTCCAAATCAGACTTGACACCAGAGAGGCTGAATACCGCACTGAGTCAATGCGGTCTTAGCCTCTCTGGTCTCAACACTCTGTCTGATTTTGGATTTTTTTTTTTTTTTTTCCAAAATCAGACTTGACACCAGAGAGGCTGAATACCGCACTGAGTCAATGCGGTCTTAGCCTCTCTGGTCTCAACACTGTCTGATTTTGGATTTTTTTTTTTTTTTTCCAAAATCAGACTTGACACCAGAGAGGCTGAATACCGCACTGAGTCAATGCGGTCTTAGCCTCTCTGGTCTCAACACTCTGTCTGATTTTGGATTTTTTTTTTTTTTTTCAAAATCAGACTTGACACCAGAGAGGCTGAATACCGCACTGAGTCAATGCGGCCTTAGCCTCTCTGGTGTCAACACTCTGTCTGATTTTGGATTTTTTTTTTTTTTTTCCAAAATCAGACTTGACACCAGAGAGGCTGAATACCGCACTGAGTCAATGCGGTCTTAGCCTCTCTGGTCTCAACAGTCTGTCTGATTTTGGATTTTTTTTTTTTTTTCCAAAATCAGACTTGACACCAGAGAGGCTGAATACCGCACTGAGTCAATGCGGTCTTAGCCTCTCTGGTGTCAACACTCTGTCTGATTTTGGATTTTTTTTTTTTTTTCCAAAATCAGACTTGACACCAGAGAGGCTGAATACCGCACTGAGTCAATGCGGTCTTAGCCTCTCTGGTCTCAACACTCTGTCTGATTTTGGATTTTTTTTTTTTTTTTTCCAAAATCAGACTTGACACCAGAGAGGCTGAATACCGCACTGAGTCAATGCGGTCTTAGCCTCTCTGGTGTCAACACTCTGTCTGATTTTGGATTTTTTTTTTTTTTTTTCCAAAATCAGACTTGACACCAGAGAGGCTGAATACCGCACTGAGTCAATGCGGTCTTAGCCTCTCTGGTCTCAACACTCTGTCTGATTTTGGATTTTGGATTTTTTTTTTCCAAAATCAGACTTGACACCAGAGAGGCTGAATACCGCACTGAGTCAATGCGGTCTTAGCCTCTCTGGTGTCAACACTCTGTCTGATTTTGGATTTTTTTTTTTTTTTTTCCAAAATCAGACTTGACACCAGAGAGGCTGAATACCGCACTGAGTCAATGCGGTCTTAGCCTCTCTGGTGTCAACACTCTGTCTGATTTTGGATTTTTTTTTTTTTTTTCCAAAATCAGACTTGACACCAGAGAGGCTGAATACCGCACTGAGTCAATGCGGTCTTAGCCTCTCTGGTGTCAACACTCTGTCTGAATTTGGATTTTTTTTTGTTTGTTTTTTTCCAAAATCAGACTTGACACCAGAGAGGCTGAATACCGCACTGAGTCAATGCGGTCTTAGCCTCTCTGGTCTCAACACTCTGTCTGATTTTGGATTTTTTTTTTTTTTTTTCCAAAATCAGACTTGACACCAGAGAGGCTGAATACCGCACTGAGTCAATGCGGTCTTAGCCTCTCTGGTCTCAACACTCTGTCTGATTTTGGATTTTTTTTTTTTTCCAAAATCAGACTTGACACCAGAGAGGCTGAATACCGCACTGAGTCAATGCGGTCTTAGCCTCTCTGGTGTCAACACTCTGTCTGAATTTGGATTTTTTTTTTTTTTTTTTTTCCAAAATCAGACTTGACACCAGAGAGGCTGAATACCGCACTGAGTCAATGCGGTCTTAGCCTCTCTGGTGTCAACACTCTGTCTGATTTTGGATTTTTTTTTTTTTTTTCCAAAATCAGACTTGACACCAGAGAGGCTGAATACCGCACTGAGTCAATGCGGTCTTAGCCTCTCTGGTCTCAACACTCTGTCTGATTTTGGATTTTTTTTTTTTTTTTTCCAAAATCAGACTTGACACCAGAGAGGCTGAATACCGCACTGAGTCAATGCGGTCTTAGCCTCTCTGGTCTCAACACTCTGTCTGATTTTGGATTTTTTTTTTTTTTCCAAAATCAGACTTGACACCAGAGAGGCTGAATACCGCACTGAGTCAATGCGGTCTTAGCCTCTCTGGTGTCAACACTCTGTCTGAATTTGGATTTTTTTTTTTTTTTTTTTTCCAAAATCAGACTTGACACCAGAGAGGCTGAATACCGCACTGAGTCAATGCGGTCTTAGCCTCTCTGGTCGTCAACACTCTGTCTGATTTTGGATTTTTTTTTTTTTTTCCAAAATCAGACTTGACACCAGAGAGGCTGAATACCGCACTGAGTCAATGCGGTCTTAGCCTCTCTGGTCTCAACACTCTGTCTGATTTTGGATTTTTTTTTTTTTTTTCCAAAATCAGACTTGACACCAGAGAGGCTGAATACCGCACTGAGTCAATGCGGTCTTAGCCTCTCTGGTCTCAACACTCTGTCTGATTTTGGATTTTTTTTTTTTTTTTTCTAAAATCAGACTTGACACCAGAGAGGCTGAATACCGCACTGAGTCAATGCGGTCTTAGCCTCTCTGGTGTCAACACTCTGTCTGAATTTGGATTTTTTTTTTTTTTTTTTTCCAAAATCAGACTTGACACCAGAGAGGCTGAATACCGCACTGAGTCAATGCGGTCTTAGCCTCTCTGGTCTCAACACTCTGTCTGATTTTGGATTTTTTTTTTTTTTTTCCAAAATCAGACTTGACACCAGAGAGGCTGAATACCGCACTGAGTCAATGCGTCTTAGCCTCTCTGGTGTCAACACTCTGTCTGATTTTGGATTTTTTTTTTTTTTTCCAAAATCAGACTTGACACCAGAGAGGCTGAATACCGCACTGAGTCAATGCGGTCTTAGCCTCTCTGGTGTCAACACTCTGTCTGATTTTGGATTTTTTTTTTTTTTTTTCCAAAATCAGACTTGACACCAGAGAGGCTGAATACCGCACTGAGTCAATGCGGTCTTAGCCTCTCTGGTCTCAACACTCTGTCTGATTTTGGATTTTTTTTTTTTTTTTTTCCAAAATCAGACTTGACACCAGAGAGGCTGAATACCGCACTGAGTCAATGCGGTCTTAGCCTCTCTGGTCTCTCAACACTCTGTCTGATTTTGGATTTTTTTTTTTTTCCAAAATCAGACTTGACACCAGAGAGGCTGAATACCGCACTGAGTCAATGCGGTCTTAGCCTCTCTGGTCTCAACACTCTGTCTGATTTTGGATTTTTTTTTTTTTTTTTCCAAAATCAGACTTGACACCAGAGAGGCTGAATACCGCACTGAGTCAATGCGGTCTTAGCCTCTCTGGTGTCAACACTCTGTCTGATTTTGGATTTTTTTTTTTTTTTCCAAAATCAGACTTGACACCAGAGAGGCTGAATACCGCACTGAGTCAATGCGGTCTTAGCCTCTCTGGTCTCAACACTCTGTCTGATTTTGGATTTTTTTTTTTTTTTTTCCAAAATCAGACTTGACACCAGAGAGGCTAAATACCGCACTGAGTCAATGCGGTCTTAGCCTCTCTGGTGTCAACACTCTGTCTGATTTTGGATTTTTTTTTTTTTTTTCCCAAAATCAGACTTGACACCAGAGAGGCTGAATACCGCACTGAGTCAATGCGGTCTTAGCCTCTCTGGTGTCAACACTCTGTCTGAATTTGGATTTTTTTTTTTTTGTTTTTTTTCCAAAATCAGACTTGTCACCAGAGAGGCTGAATACCGCACTGAGTCAATGCGGTCTTAGCCTCTCTGGTCTCAACACTCTGTCTGATTTTGGATTTTTTTTTTTTTTTTTCCAAAATCAGACTTGACACCAGAGAGGCTGAATACCGCACTGAGTCAATGCGGTCTTAGCCTCTCTGGTCTCAACACTCTGTCTGATTTTGGATTTTTTTTTTTTTTCCAAAATCAGACTTGACACCAGAGAGGCTGAATACCGCACTGAGTCAATGCGGTCTTAGCCTCTCTGGTGTCAACACTCTGTCTGAATTTGGATTTTTTTTTTTTTTTTTTTTCCAAAATCAGACTTGACACCAGAGAGGCTGAATACCGCACTGAGTCAATGCGGTCTTAGCCTCTCTGGTCTCAACACTCTGTCTGATTTTGGATTTTTTTTTTTTTTTTTCCAAAATCAGACTTGACACCAGAGAGGCTGAATACCGCACTGAGTCAATGCGGTCTTAGCCTCTCTGGTGTCAACACTCTGTCTGAATTTGGATTTTTTTTTTTTTTTTTTTTCCAAAATCAGACTTGACACCAGAGAGGCTGAATACCGCACTGAGTCAATGCGGTCTTAGCCTCTCTGGTGTCAACACTCTGTCTGATTTTGGATTTTTTTTTTTTTTTCCAAAATCAGACTTGACACCAGAGAGGCTGAATACCGCACTGAGTCAATGCGGTCTTAGCCTCTCTGGTCTCAACACTCTGTCTGATTTTGGATTTTTTTTTTTTTTTTTCCAAAATCAGACTTGACACCAGAGAGGCTGAATACCGCACTGAGTCAATGCGGTCTTAGCCTCTCTGGTCTCAACACTCTGTCTGATTTTGGATTTTTTTTTTTTTTTTCAAAATCAGACTTGACACCAGAGAGGCTGAATACCGCACTGAGTCAATGCGGTCTTAGCCTCTCTGGTGTCAACACTCTGTCTGAATTTGGATTTTTTTTTTTTTTTTTTTCCAAAATCAGACTTGACACCAGAGAGGCTGAATACCGCACTGAGTCAATGCGGTCTTAGCCTCTCTGGTCTCAACACTCTGTCTGATTTTGGATTTTTTTTTTTTTTTTCCAAAATCAGACTTGACACCAGAGAGGCTGAATACCGCACTGAGTCAATGCGTCTTAGCCTCTCTGGTGTCAACACTCTGTCTGATTTTGGATTTTTTTTTTTTTTTCCAAAATCAGACTTGACACCAGAGAGGCTGAATACCGCACTGAGTCAATGCGGTCTTAGCCTCTCTGGTGTCAACACTCTGTCTGATTTTGGATTTTTTTTTTTTTTTTTTCCAAAATCAGACTTGACACCAGAGAGGCTGAATACCGCACTGAGTCAATGCGGTCTTAGCCTCTCTGGTCTCAACACTCTGTCTGATTTTGGATTTTTTTTTTTTTTTTTCCAAAATCAGACTTGACACCAGAGAGGCTGAATACCGCACTGAGTCAATGCGGTCTTAGCCTCTCTGGTCTCAACACTCTGTCTGATTTTGGATTTTTTTTTTTTTTCCAAAATCAGACTTGACACCAGAGAGGCTGAATACCGCACTGAGTCAATGCGGTCTTAGCCTCTCTGGTCTCAACACTCTGTCTGATTTTGGATTTTTTTTTTTTTTTTTCCAAAATCAGACTTGACACCAGAGAGGCTGAATACCGCACTGAGTCAATGCGGTCTTAGCCTCTCTGGTGTCAACACTCTGTCTGATTTTGGATTTTTTTTTTTTTTCCAAAATCAGACTTGACACCAGAGAGGCTGAATACCGCACTGAGTCAATGCGGTCTTAGCCTCTCTGGTCTCAACACTCTGTCTGATTTTGGATTTTTTTTTTTTTTTTTCCAAAATCAGACTTGACACCAGAGAGGCTGAATACCGCACTGAGTCAATGCGGTCTTAGCCTCTCTGGTCTCAACACTCTGTCTGATTTTGGATTTTTTTTTTTTTTTTCCAAAATCAGACTTGACACCAGAGAGGCTGAATACCGCACTGAGTCAATGCGGTCTTAGCCTCTCTGGTGTCAACACTCTGTCTGAATTTGGATTTTTTTTTTTTTTTTTTTTCCAAAATCAGACTTGACACCAGAGAGGCTGAATACCGCACTGAGTCAATGCGGTCTTAGCCTCTCTGGTCTCAACACTCTGTCTGATTTTGGATTTTTTTTTTTTTTTTTCCAAAATCAGACTTGACACCAGAGAGGCTGAATACCGCACTGAGTCAATGCGGTCTTAGCCTCTCTGGTGTCAACACTCTGTCTGAATTTGGATTTTTTTTTTTTTTTTTTCCAAAATCAGACTTGACACCAGAGAGGCTGAATACCGCACTGAGTCAATGCGGTCTTAGCCTCTCTGGTCTCAACACGTCTGTCTGATTTTGGATTTTTTTTTTTTTTTCCAAAATCAGACTTGACACCAGAGAGGCTGAATACCGCACTGAGTCAATGCGGTCTTAGCCTCTCTGGTGTCAACACTCTGTCTGATTTTGGATTTTTTTTTTTTTTTTCCAAAATCAGACTTGACACCAGAGAGGCTGAATACCGCACTGAGTCAATGCGGTCTTAGCCTCTCTGGTCTCAACACTCTGTCTGATTTTGGATTTTTTTTTTTTTTTTTCCAAAATCAGACTTGACACCAGAGAGGCTGAATACCGCACTGAGTCAATGCGGTCTTAGCCTCTCTGGTGTCAACACTCTGTCTGATTTTGGATTTTTTTTTTTTTTTTTCCAAGATCAGACTTGACACCAGAGAGGCTGAATACCGCACTGAGTCAATGCGGTCTTAGCCTCTCTGGTCTCAACACTCTGTCTGATTTTGGATTTTGGTTTTTTTTTTTCCAAAATCAGACTTGACACCAGAGAGGCTGAATACCGCACTGAGTCAATGCGGTCTTAGCCTCTCTGGTGTCAACACTCTGTCTGATTTTGGATTTTTTTTTTTTTTTTCCAAAATCAGACTTGACACCAGAGAGGCTGAATACCGCACTGAGTCAATGCGGTCTTAGCCTCTCTGGTGTCAACACTCTGTCTGATTTTGGATTTTTTTTTTTTTTTTCCAAAATCAGACTTGACACCAGAGAGGCTGAATACCGCACTGAGTCAATGCGGTCTTAGCCTCTCTGGTGTCAACACTCTGTCTGAATTTGGATTTTTTTTGTTTGTTTTTTTTCCAAAATCAGACTTGACACCAGAGAGGCTGAATACCGCACTGAGTCAATGCGGTCTTAGCCTCTCTGGTCTCAACACTCTGTCTGATTTTGGATTTTTTTTTTTTTTTTTCCAAAATCAGACTTGACACCAGAGAGGCTGAATACCGCACTGAGTCAATGCGGTCTTAGCCTCTCTGGTCTCAACACTCTGTCTGATTTTGGATTTTTTTTTTTTTTCCAAAATCAGACTTGACACCAGAGAGGCTGAATACCGCACTGAGTCAATGCGGTCTTAGCCTCTCTGGTGTCAACACTCTGTCTGAATTTGGATTTTTTTTTTTTTTTTTTTTCCAAAATCAGACTTGACACCAGAGAGGCTGAATACCGCACTGAGTCAATGCGGTCTTAGCCTCTCTGGTGTCAACACTCTGTCTGATTTTGGATTTTTTTTTTTTTTTCCAAAATCAGACTTGACACCAGAGAGGCTGAATACCGCACTGAGTCAATGCGGTCTTAGCCTCTCTGGTCTCAACACTCTGTCTGATTTTGGATTTTTTTTTTTTTTTTTTCCAAAATCAGACTTGACACCAGAGAGGCTGAATACCGCACTGAGTCAATGCGGTCTTAGCCTCTCTGGTCTCAACACTCTGTCTGATTTTGGATTTTTTTTTTTTTCCAAAATCAGACTTGACACCAGAGAGGCTGAATACCGCACTGAGTCAATGCGGTCTTAGCCTCTCTGGTGTCAACACTCTGTCTGAATTTGGATTTTTTTTTTTTTTTTTTTTCCAAAATCAGACTTGACACCAGAGAGGCTGAATACCGCACTGAGTCAATGCGGTCTTAGCCTCTCTGGTGTCAACACTCTGTCTGATTTTGGATTTTTTTTTTTTTTTCCAAAATCAGACTTGACACCAGAGAGGCTGAATACCGCACTGAGTCAATGCGGTCTTAGCCTCTCTGGTCTCAACACTCTGTCTGATTTTGGATTTTTTTTTTTTTTTTTCCAAAATCAGACTTGACACCAGAGAGGCTGAATACCGCACTGAGTCAATGCGGTCTTAGCCTCTCTGGTCTCAACACTCTGTCTGATTTTGGATTTTTTTTTTTTTTTTCTAAAATCAGACTTGACACCAGAGAGGCTGAATACCGCACTGAGTCAATGCGGTCTTAGCCTCTCTGGTGTCAACACTCTGTCTGAATTTGGATTTTTTTTTTTTTTTTTTTTCCAAAATCAGACTTGACACCAGAGAGGCTGAATACCGCACTGAGTCAATGCGGTCTTAGCCTCTCTGGTCTCAACACTCTGTCTGATTTTGGATTTTTTTTTTTTTTTTTCCAAAATCAGACTTGACACCAGAGAGGCTGAATACCGCACTGAGTCAATGCGCTCTTAGCCTCTCTGGTGTCAACACTCTGTCTGATTTTGGATTTTTTTTTTTTTTTCCAAAATCAGACTTGACACCAGAGAGGCTGAATACCGCACTGAGTCAATGCGGTCTTAGCCTCTCTGGTGTCAACACTCTGTCTGATTTTGGATTTTTTTTTTTTTTTTCCAAAATCAGACTTGACACCAGAGAGGCTGAATACCGCACTGAGTCAATGCGGTCTTAGCCTCTCTGGTCTCAACACTCTGTCTGATTTTGGATTTTTTTTTTTTTTTTTCCAAAATTAGACTTGACACCAGAGAGGCTGAATACCGCACTGAGTCAATGCGGTCTTAGCCTCTCTGGTCTCAACACTCTGTCTGATTTTGGATTTTTTTTTTTTCCCAAAATCAGACTTGACACCAGAGAGGCTGAATACCGCACTGAGTCAATGCGGTCTTAGCCTCTCTGGTCTCAACACTCTGTCTGATTTTGGATTTTTTTTTTTTTTTTCCAAAATCAGACTTGACACCAGAGAGGCTGAATACCGCACTGAGTCAATGCGGTCTTAGCCTCTCTGGTGTCAACACTCTGTCTGATTTTGGATTTTTTTTTTTTTTTCCAAAATCAGACTTGACACCAGAGAGGCTGAATACCGCACTGAGTCAATGCGGTCTTAGCCTCTCTGGTCTCAACACTCTGTCTGATTTTGGATTTTTTTTTTTTTTTTTCCAAAATCAGACTTGACACCAGAGAGGCTAAATACCGCACTGAGTCAATGCGGTCTTAGCCTCTCTGGTGTCAACACTCTGTCTGATTTTGGATTTTTTTTTTTTTTTTTCCCAAAATCAGACTTGACACCAGAGAGGCTGAATACCGCACTGAGTCAATGCGGTCTTAGCCTCTCTGGTGTCAACACTCTGTCTGAATTTGGATTTTTTTTTTTTGTTTTTTTTCCAAAATCAGACTTGTCACCAGAGAGGCTGAATACCGCACTGAGTCAATGCGGTCTTAGCCTCTCTGGTCTCAACACTCTGTCTGATTTTGGATTTTTTTTTTTTTTTTTCCAAAATCAGACTTGACACCAGAGAGGCTGAATACCGCACTGAGTCAATGCGGTCTTAGCCTCTCTGGTCTCAACACTCTGTCTGATTTTGGATTTTTTTTTTTTTTCCAAAATCAGACTTGACACCAGAGAGGCTGAATACCGCACTGAGTCAATGCGGTCTTAGCCTCTCTGGTGTCAACACTCTGTCTGAATTTGGATTTTTTTTTTTTTTTTTTTTCCAAATCAGACTTGACACCAGAGAGGCTGAATACCGCACTGAGTCAATGCGGTCTTAGCCTCTCTGGTCTCAACACTCTGTCTGATTTTGGATTTTTTTTTTTTTTTTCCAAAATCAGACTTGACACCAGAGAGGCTGAATACCGCACTGAGTCAATGCGGTCTTAGCCTCTCTGGTGTCAACACTCTGTCTGAATTTGGATTTTTTTTTTTTTTTTTTTTTCAAAATCAGACTTGACACCAGAGAGGCTGAATACCGCACTGAGTCAATGCGGTCTTAGCCTCTCTGGTGTCAACACTCTGTCTGATTTTGGATTTTTTTTTTTTTTTCCAAAATCAGACTTGACACCAGAGAGGCTGAATACCGCACTGAGTCAATGCGGTCTTAGCCTCTCTGGTCTCAACACTCTGTCTGATTTTGGATTTTTTTTTTTTTTTTTCCAAAATCAGACTTGACACCAGAGAGGCTGAATACCGCACTGAGTCAATGCGGTCTTAGCCTCTCTGGTCTCAACACTCTGTCTGATTTTGGATTTTTTTTTTTTTTTTTCTAAAATCAGACTTGACACCAGAGAGGCTGAATACCGCACTGAGTCAATGCGGTCTTAGCCTCTCTGGTGTCAACACTCTGTCTGAATTTGGATTTTTTTTTTTTTTTTCTTTTTCCAAAATCAGACTTGACACCAGAGAGGCTGAATACCGCACTGAGTCAATGCGGTCTTAGCCTCTCTGGTCTCAACACTCTGTCTGATTTTGGATTTTTTTTTTTTTTTTCCAAAATCAGACTTGACACCAGAGAGGCTGAATACCGCACTGAGTCAATGCGCTCTTAGCCTCTCTGGTGTCAACACTCTGTCTGATTTTGGATTTTTTTTTTTTTTTCCAAATCAGACTTGACACCAGAGAGGCTGAATACCGCACTGAGTCAATGCGGTCTTAGCCTCTCTGGTGTCAACACTCTGTCTGATTTTGGATTTTTTTTTTTTTTTTTCCAAAATCAGACTTGACACCAGAGAGGCTGAATACCGCACTGAGTCAATGCGGTCTTAGCCTCTCTGGTCTCAACACTCTGTCTGATTTTGGATTTTTTTTTTTTTTTTTCCAAAATCAGACTTGACACCAGAGAGGCTGAATACCGCACTGAGTCAATGCGGTCTTAGCCTCTCTGGTCTCAACACTCTGTCTGATTTTGGATTTTTTTTTTTTTCCAAAATCAGACTTGACACCAGAGAGGCTGAATACCGCACTGAGTCAATGCGGTCTTAGCCTCTCTGGTCTCAACACTCTGTCTGATTTTGGATTTTTTTTTTTTTTTTCCAAAATCAGACTTGACACCAGAGAGGCTGAATACCGCACTGAGTCAATGCGGTCTTAGCCTCTCTGGTGTCAACACTCTGTCTGATTTTGGATTTTTTTTTTTTTTTCCAAAATCAGACTTGACACCAGAGAGGCTGAATACCGCACTGAGTCAATGCGGTCTTAGCCTCTCTGGTCTCAACACTCTGTCTGATTTTGGATTTTTTTTTTTTTTTTTCCAAAATCAGACTTGACACCAGAGAGGCTGAATACCGCACTGAGTCAATGCGGTCTTAGCCTCTCTGGTCTCAACACTCTGTCTGATTTTGGATTTTTTTTTTTTTTTCCAAAATCAGACTTGACACCAGAGAGGCTGAATACCGCACTGAGTCAATGCGGTCTTAGCCTCTCTGGTGTCAACACTCTGTCTGAATTTGGATTTTTTTTTTTTTTTTTTTTTCCAAAATCAGACTTGACACCAGAGAGGCTGAATACCGCACTGAGTCAATGCGGTCTTAGCCTCTCTGGTCTCAACACTCTGTCTGATTTTGGATTTTTTTTTTTTTTTTTCCAAAATCAGACTTGACACCAGAGAGGCTGAATACCGCACTGAGTCAATGCGGTCTTAGCCTCTCTGGTGTCAACACTCTGTCTGAATTTGGATTTTTTTTTTTTTCTTTTTTCCAAAATCAGACTTGACACCAGAGAGGCTGAATACCGCACTGAGTCAATGCGGTCTTAGCCTCTCTGGTCTCAACACTGTCTGATTTTGGATTTTTTTTTTTTTTTTCCAAAATCAGACTTGACACCAGAGAGGCTGAATACCGGACTGAGTCAATGCGGTCTTAGCCTCTCTGGTCTCAACACTCTGTCTGATTTTGGATTTTTTTTTCTTTTTTCAAAATCAGACTTGACACCAGAGAGGCTGAATACCGCACTGAGTCAACGCGGTCTTAGCCTCTCTGGTGTCAACACTCTGTCTGATTTTGGATTTTTTTTTTTTTTTTTCCAAAATCAGACTTGACACCAGATAGGCTGAATACCGCACTGAGTCAATGCGGTCTTAGCCTCTCTGGTGTCAACACTCTGTCTGATTTTGGATTATTATTATTTTTTTTTCCAAAATCAGACTTGACACCAGAGAGGCTGAATACCGCACTGAGTCAATGCGGTCTTAGCCTCTCTGGTGTCAACACTCTGTCTGATTTTGGATTTTTTTTTTTTTTTTCCAAAATCAGACTTGACACCAGAGAGGCTGAATACCGCACTGAGTCAATGCGGTCTTAGCCTCTCTGGTCTCAACACTCTGTCTGATTTTGGATTTTTTTTTTTTTTTTTCCAAAATCAGACTTGACACCAGAGAGGCTGAATACCGCACTGAGTCAATGCGGTCTTAGCCTCTCTGGTGTCAACACTCTGTCTGATTTTGGATTTTTTTTTTTTTTTTTCCAAAATCAGACTTGACACCAGAGAGGCTGAATACCGCACTGAGTCAACGCGGTCTTAGCCTCTCTGGTGTCAACACTCTGTCTGATTTTGGATTTTTTTTTTTTTTTTTCCAAAATCAGACTTGACACCAGATAGGCTGAATACCGCACTGAGTCAATGCGGTCTTAGCCTCTCTGGTGTCAACACTCTGTCTGATTTTGGATTATTATTATTTTTTTTTCCAAAATCAGACTTGACACCAGAGAGGCTGAATACCGCACTGAGTCAATGCGGTCTTAGCCTCTCTGGTGTCAACACTCTGTCTGATTTTGGATTTTTTTTTTTTTTTCCAAAATCAGACTTGACACCAGAGAGGCTGAATACCGCACTGAGTCAATGCGGTCTTAGCCTCTCTGGTCTCAACACTCTGTCTGATTTTGGATTTTTTTTTTTTTTTTTCCAAAATCAGACTTGACACCAGAGAGGCTGAATACCGCACTGAGTCAATGCGGTCTTAGCCTCTCTGGTGTCAACACTCTGTCTGATTTTGGATTTTTTTTTTTTTTTCCAAAATCAGACTTGACACCAGAGAGGCTGAATACCGCACTGAGTCAATGCGGTCTTAGCCTCTCTGGTCTCAACACTCTGTCTGATTTTGGATTTTTTTTTTTTTTTTCCAAAATCAGACTTGACACCAGAGAGGCTGAATACCGCACTGAGTCAATGCGGTCTTAGCCTCTCTGGTGTCAACACTCTGTCTGATTTTGGATTTTTTTTTTTTTTTCCAAAATCAGACTTGACACCAGAGAGGCTGAATACCGCACTGAGTCAATGCGGTCTTAGCCTCTCTGGTGTCAACACTCTGTCTGATTTTGGATTTTTTTTTTTTTTTTCCAAAATCAGACTTGACACCAGAGAGGCTGAATACCGCACTGAGTCAATGCGGTCTTAGCCTCTCTGGTCTCAACACTCTGTCTGATTTTGGATTTTTTTTTTTTTTTTCCAAAATCAGACTTGACACCAGAGAGGCTGAATACCGCACTGAGTCAATGCGGTCTTAGCCTCTCTGGTGTCAACACTCTGTCTGATTTTGGATTTTTTTTTTTTTTTTCCAAAATCAGACTTGACACCAGAGAGGCTGAATACCGCACTGAGTCAATGCGGTCTTAGCCTCTCTGGTCTCAACACTCTGTCTGATTTGGATTTTTTTTTTTTTTTTTCCAAAATCAGACTTGACACCAGAGAGGCTGAATACCGCACTGAGTCAATGCGGTCTTAGCCTCTCTGGTGTCAACACTCTGTCTGATTTTGGATTTTTTTTTTTTTTTTTCCAAAATCAGACTTGACACCAGAGAGGCTGAATACCGCACTGAGTCAATGCGGTCTTAGCCTCTCTGGTCTCAACACTCTGTCTGATTTTGGATTTTTTTTTTTTTTTTTCCAAAATCAGACTTGACACCAGAGAGGCTGAATACCGCACTGAGTCAATGCGGTCTTAGCCTCTCTGGTGTCAACACTCTGTCTGATTTTGGATTTTTTTTTTTTTTTTCCAAAATCAGACTTGACACCAGAGAGGCTGAATACCGCACTGAGTCAATGCGGTCTTAGCCTCTCTGGTCTCAACACTCTGTCTGATTTTGGATTTTTTTTTTTTTTTTCCAAAATCAGACTTGACACCAGAGAGGCTGAATACCGCACTGAGTCAATGCGGTCTTAGCCTCTCTGGTCTCAACACTCTGTCTGATTTTGGATTTTTTTTTTTTTTTTTCCAAAATCAGACTTGACACCAGAGAGGCTGAATACCGCACTGAGTCAATGCGGTCTTAGCCTCTCTGGTCTCAACACTCTGTCTGATTTTGGATTTTTTTTTTTTTTTTTTTTCCAAAATCAGACTTGACACCAGAGAGGCTGAATACCGCACTGAGTCAATGCGGTCTTAGCCTCTCTGGTCTCAACACTCTGTCTGATTTTGGATTTTTTTTTTTTTTTTTTTCCAAAATCAGACTTGACACCAGAGAGGCTGAATACCGCACTGAGTCAATGCGGTCTTAGCCTCTCTGGTCTCAACACTCTGTCTGATTTTGGATTTTTTTTTTTTTTTTTTTTCCAAAATCAGACTTGACACCAGAGAGGCTGAATACCGCACTGAGTCAATGCGGTCTTAGCCTCTCTGGTGTCAACACTCTGTCTGATTTTGGATTTTTTTTTTTTTTTCCAAAATCAGACTTGACACCAGAGAGGCTGAATACCGCACTGAGTCAATGCGGTCTTAGCCTCTCTGGTCTCAACACTCTGTCTGATTTTGGATTTTTTTTTTTTTTTTTCCAAAATCAGACTTGACACCAGAGAGGCTGAATACCGCACTGAGTCAATGCGGTCTTAGCCTCTCTGGTGTCAACACTCTGTCTGATTT
>NW_028151327.1:0-42620 GCF_964638095.1 Poromitra crassiceps
AACGCCTGTGAGCTGTGGATCGACGAGGAGGAGCAGTGGCTGGACAAGATGGAGATCCCCGAGAGGCTGGAGGACGTGGAGGTGGTGACACACAGGTTAGTGTGTTACAAACTGACTTTTGTATCCAAGAGTGGATACTATGACTGTCCCATTATATTCCAAAATGCCCTTCCCTGTAGGTTCGAGAGCCTGGACCAGGAGATGAACAGCTTGATGGGAAGGATCCTAGATGTCAACCAGATAGTCCAGCAGCTCCTGGATGGAGGTCATCCGTCTTCTACAGAGCTCAGAGGCTGTCAGGACCACCTCAGCTCCAGGTACTGACCTCACACTGGCCGCCCACTCTGGGTCTTTAAAGCGTTCGGCTCTGGGCAAAGCGTCGGACCGCAGGCCGCCCAGTGTGGGTCTTTAAAAAGCATATTGGCCTAAGCAAATTAATGGGTCGCGACTTAATGACTAAGGAAAAATGTGGGTCATGAGGCTAGACCAGTTGAGAACCACTGCTCTAGGTGGTATTGTTTCTAAGCTACAGCTAATTAAATTCAAGATTTTGCCAGATTTTTCTAAACCCCATTCAAGTCAATGGTGGAGAAAATGGCACTTAATCGCGAATAGCACCCAGAATGCCCAAAATGTTTGGCAGATCGAAAAATAGGAGTTTATAGATTGTGCCTTGCTTTCAGAAAGCACAATAGTAGAATGTGAATGACTCTTCTCCCTCCCTCTATCCCGTCAGGACCTGGACTCGTTCCTGACCTGGCTGGTCCAGACTCAGACGGCTGCAGCCTCGGACCAGCTGCTCTGGAGGAGGCGGAGCCTCGGACCAGCTGCTCTGGAGGAGGCGGAGAGACTCATCAACAAACACGCCGCCCTCAAAGAGGAGATCGGACGGTGAGCTGCTGAGGGGCGGAGCCACGGCTGTGGTGACTTCAAGAAAACTACATTACAAAACACAGCATATTGTGTTGACAATTGAAACAAGGAAGTGCACACAAAGCATCAAGGTGTCAGGCAGCTGAAAGTAACATCAAACTAGACTAGACTAGAGGTATTGAAATGAGTAATGTATCAAAACATACAACATTTATAGTAAACATGTTATCCCCCACCAGTGATGTAGTTCCACCCTTGGGTCAGTCCCATTCATTGTCAATGCCGCCCCCTAGTGGCACAAAGTCAACATTACTGTTTGACTGAACAATCTGACAGATGGATCCATAGCCCCCTTTAGTTCATGCATTAACATCATGCATCATGACACAAATGGGACAAGATGTCACTTAGTTTCCTCAGTAATAGTAATGACATATTCCCATTAGCTATTGCCTCTATGCCGGTCTACCTAAAACCATTGCTATCTTTCTAAAGGACATACAAAGAGAAAACACAATCTAATGTCTCTGTGGACCCGGACATGTATTTTAATCCCATGAGTAAAAGTCCTGCAACCAGGCTAAACCGTAACTAGACACAATCTGGATGAGAGAAATGTGTTAGGGCCAGGTGTAAAGGCAAGTGGTCCTGTGTCCGGCAGGTATGAGGAGGACTACCAGTGTCTGCAGGTGGTGAACGAGCTGTTGGAGTCCGAGGAGGCTCCTCTGCTGCACGCTGCCCTGCAGCAGTGGCTCCAGAAGCTCCACGTCGGCTGGAACAAGCTGCTGGAGATGTGGGAGAGCAGGAGGGAGGTGCTGGTCCAGGCTCACATCTTCCACCTGTTCCTGTGGGATGTCAAACAGGCCGAGTCCTTCCTCAACAACCAGGTGAGCCATACAAGATTAAGATTCAACCGGACGGACAAACCCCGTCTTTATTTGTCACAAACACCGTGGCATGCACACATGCACGGTGGCCAGTACACACACACACATGCTTGTGAAATGTGTCCTCTGCGTTTGACCCATCCTGGCTCGTCCTCCTCCATGGTCAGGCCAGGAGCGCTGGGCAGCTGCAGTGAGAAGACCAACTTCCACCGCTGGTCAGATGATGATCTTCTGCATGTTTTTAGTTGGGAGTTATATATGGAGGAATCCCAGGGAGCACGGGGAGAACATGCAAACAAACGGACAGCAGGGGGCCATAAAGGAAGTGCCTCCAGACACGTGTTAAAGGGCCACTTTGCCCATATTCAACCAGCTTTGTATCATGACAAAATCAGTAGTACTGTATATGCAAATGAACAATCAGTAATACTGTATATGTATGTATCATGACAAAATCAGTAGTACTGTATATGCAAATGAACAATGTTTAACTTCCCTCCATGTCGTCTGGACCCAGAGCTCCTTGTTCATTTGCAGAACTTCCTGGACCATTATGATGTCATGTGGGGATGCTATTTGGTGATAGTGATGTATTAGGCCCTTTTCACGGGGGCCATTTTGTGTGGAAAAGGCAGGATAAACACAGGTGCAAGCAAAACACTAATGAGGGTTTCCAACTTCCAATCATGGAAAAGGAGAGAGCTAAAAAGTAGTACTAAAAGCTAAACATGAGCATGCTGTGTGTGTTTACTGATGCCACGTTACTAAGCCAATAATAATACAGCATCAAAGTCCAAAAAAGCTTTGGGTAAAGTGGAAATAAGGCAACAACAATGTGAGTGATGCTGTTTTACTGGAGGTCATAGAGGTGGGAGGTTTTACTGGCTCTGTCCACACGCTCCCATAATCATTTTATAATGGTTACGTTTCCCAACTGTCCCTGTTCAGCTGTGTGCTCTTTGTGTATGAATTGGCTGTCTGACTGCAGCAGAGCTTCATAGAGATACACTGTGTTGACTGCTTGCCTGGATGGCCTGGGTGTGGCTGGCTCAGTTCTGCCACACTCTGTCCTCAGAGAGACAGGGAGAGAAAGGGGGGAGAGAGAGAGCTAGAACATCACTGTGCAGCATCTGACTGGAACATCCATCTGTGTGTGTGTATGTGTGTGTGTGCGTGTCTCTTTTTGTAACAGTATCCGTGCATTATGTGATATTAGAGCAGGGCCGGACATGCAGCATCTTCTAGTAACTCTAGATCTACGCTGTAGCTTCACGATAATGTGTACCCTGGCCACCTGCCACTGCTGAGAAGTGTGTGTGTGTGTGTGTGTGTGTGTGTGTGTGTGTGTGTGTGTGTGTGTGTGTGTGTGTGTGTGTATGTGTGCGTGTCTCTTTTTGTAACAGTATCCGTGCATTATGTGATATTAGAGCAGGGCCGGACATGCAGCATCTTCTAGTAACTAGATCTACGCTGTAGCTTCACGATAATGTGTACCCTGGCCACCTGCCACTGCTGAGAAGTGTGTGTGTGTGTGTGTGTGTGTGTGTGCGTGTGCGTGTGCGTGTGCGTGCCGCGTGCGTGTGTGTGTGTGTGTAGCTAAAATTATTTGTCAACTTTATTCACAGGATATTCCAGATCTAACAGAATACTGTATCGAGTCAATTATACGTCTGATTGGCTAGATATGTCCATTATTTTTCAATTACAAATAGGAATAGATCAAAAAACAGATACAAAAAGTTTGCAACCCATAATTTACAAGATTTTATCTAGGGATGTCCGATATTATCGGCCTACCGATATTATCGGCCGATATTAGCATAAAAAAAATCGATATCGGAAAATATCGGTATCGGTTTTCATGCCGATTTTTTTTTTTTTTTTTTTAATACAGGGGGAGTCTCACTGTGAGCAATGCTCTCTTTTTCAGGAGCGCCCTGTTCACATTCACACACACATTCATACCTGGAAGCTGACCAGTACAACCACAGTCTGATCTGCTGGCCACTGAGCAGCTCCACTGGAGCGGTTGGGGTTAAGGGCCTTGCTCAAGGGCACCTCAGTGGTGGTAATGAGGGAGGGGCAAGCGCTGCCTTTTCACTTTCCCCACCCAGATTTATCCTGCCGGTCCCGGGGATTGAACCGACGACCTTCTGGTCACAAGCTCGCTTCTCTAACACTTACAACTTTAACACAACATGCATATTATATATTAAACTCTTCAGCTACATTAAGCTACATTATGTAACTTGTTACGTGAAATTTTGGTGGAAAAAAAGCCCGCTTATATCGGTATCGGTTGATATCGGTATCGGAAATTAAGAGTTGGACATTATCGGATATCGGATATCGGTAAAAAAGCCAATATCGAACATCCCTAATTTTATCTTAGTTGTGAAGCATTTTTGGAAAAAATGGAGTGATATGAATACAATGCAGTTATACAATAAAACATCATATTGCAATTACTGTATTTATTTGACAGATTATTGCAGTTTCTGATTTTCATTATAATTCCAGTGTAGTTTTAGCACAATGTGGGAACATCTGTTTTTTAACCTCCTCCTGATGACCGATCTCATATTATTTATTTTGC
Source organism: Poromitra crassiceps (assembly GCF_964638095.1). Lineage (NCBI taxonomy): Eukaryota > Metazoa > Chordata > Actinopteri > Beryciformes > Melamphaidae > Poromitra > Poromitra crassiceps. Next base: position 4,357 of record NW_028151327.1, read on the forward strand.
TGGGAAATAAGTAAATAATTTAGGGAAGTTTGTTTGCCAGACACTTCTCACTCTGTTCTTCTCCTCCCCATTGTGTGTATTATGACATAGAATACAAAATGCCTATAATCCGTAGCAGTCTTTGGGAAGTTAATATCACAATATAATATGACTTCAACACATTTTCCAGACCTATAGATGAGTCTGTGTCTGTTTACGACATACAAACCAAGATCAGAAGATACAGAATCGCAGTGGTAAGCGCTGTCGCCTCACAGCTCGAAGGTCCTGGGTTCGATTCCCACCTGGGACGTTGTGAACGCTGAAGGAATGCGTGCCCGTCCGCATGTCCTCGAGTGCCCACCGCCCGGGTGGGGTCGTCAAAAGGGCCTTTCTGTGTGGAGTTTGCATGTTCTCCCCGTGCCTCCCGGGGGTTTCCTTCATATCGGAACCCCTCACCAAAACATGCAACATCCTGGTTGCTAATGTGGTTCCTGCTCTGGTCTTAAAGGCGCCGGTTCAGAGGGAGGGGAACTGGTTGGAATAGCGTGACCCTCCCACGTGCTATGTCCTACCGGTGAAGCTTCCTCTGTCAGGTGAAAAGAAGCGGCTGGCTAACTGCCCATGTCTCGGAGGAAGCATGGAGCCAGTTTTGGCTTTCCCCAGATCAGCAGAGGGTGGAGTAGCAACCAGGATAAATAAATTAAATTAGCACTAATGGAGGATAAAAATGGAATAAAAAATCGGGGGGGGGAGGGGGGGGGGGGAGAAGATACAGAATCACAGATCTGGCAGTCTGCATTGTTTCCAGACTCAGTATCACACACAGAGCAGTTTGCTTTCTGAAATATTACAAGGTATTGCTGTCCAGACTCCTCCTCGTGTGTGTGTGTGTGTGTGTGTGTGTGTGTGTGTGTGTGTGTGTGTGTGTGTGTGTGTGTGTGTGTGTGTGTGTGTGTGTGTCTGTGTGTGTGTGTCTCGTGCTTGCCTGCCAGGGCATGTGTCTCTTTAGGTTTGCTAACCAATCTCTACCAGGGACCCAGCTCTTCACATTAGCCTGGAAGGCCAAATGCAGAACCAGCGTTATCACCATGGCAATCAGTCTTACCGGGAGTACGGTGGCGCAGTCGGTAGCGCTGTCGCCTCACAGCTAGAAGGTCCTGAGTTAAATTCTCGCCTGGGACGCTGTGGATGCTGGAGTTGTGACCCCCCCCATATCTTCAGTGCCTACTGCCCAGGTGGACATCTCGTCGAAAGGGCCTTTCTGTGTGGAGTTTGCATGTTCTCGCCGTACCCCCCAGGGGGTTCCTCCGTACATAACCCCCCACTAAAAACATGCAGAAGATCGTCATCCGACCAGTGACGACAACATCCGAAGTTGGTCCCCGGGCGCTGGAAAGAAAAAGCGACCACTGCTCCTGGCCTGCCCCTCGGAGGAAAGGACAAGCCAGGATGGGTCAAATGCAGAGGACAAATTTTACCGGCCACCGTCAGCATGAGTGTGTTGTAGTGTTCGTGTGACAATAAAGACGGGCTTCCGTCTGAAATCGTGTTTAAAATCTTCTGGACAAGTAGTTATAGCTAATTAAACTCTTGGCAGTGTGTTTTGTGAGAGAGAGTTTATGTGTATGATCTCTTCAACCGACTGAAAACCGATATTTTGCATCAATTCTTTACGCTATATATTCCACTTTGAGTATTTTGATGCCAAAACATTCCCCAAACTTACAGTACAAGGATCAGTACATATCTATGTCCTTATTTCAGTGCCTGTATGGACGCCCGACCAAGCCGGAGGTAACACGGGCTCGAACCTGAGACCCTCGTGTTGGTAGGCAGATAGTCTGAATCAATGCTGAGAAGCAAGCTGCAGGTATAAGCTCTGCCATTGGCTCTGACCATTTCAGTCGGAGCGAAGGGAAATCCCTTTCCATTCCCTGCCTGTCCGCTCTCAAATGCCTCTGCTGCTGTGAAACAACAACAACAATGCTAGCTAGCAAGCTAGCAACCTACACAGAAAATGACAAAGTCTTGACGAAGATTTGGATGTCCAATAAAGCAGGCCTGCTTGGTACTTTCAGTGGCTGTTCTAAAGATAACAGAGCATTTTCTTTTCCCGCTCTACCAGAATGAGAGTGAGTTCAGCCAGACTCTCTCCTGCACTGGTACAGCACCAAATGAAGTGTGGAGATAGTCTGGCAAGTGAGACTAGTAGGCAGGGAATGATCTCCATACCTTAACTGTATGTTTTCCCTGACCTTGCTCCTCCAGGAATCGGCCCTGGCCCACGTGGAGCTGCCCACCACAGTGGAAGCCACCATGAAGAAACACAAGGACTTCACCACCACCATGGAGCTCAACCTGCACCGCATCAAGGCTGTGATGGAGGCCGGGGAGAGCCTGATCAGCCAGAGCAACATCTACTCCCAACGCATCAGGGAGCGCGTCGACACGCTCGCCAACAGGTACGACTGGCCTGCATGCAGAAAACACATGGAAAGGAGGATGTGTCATCATCATTAAGTTGGATAGTGAGCAAGTTGGAGCAAAACATGAGGCTTTGCACCGCAAAATCTTTGATTTATCAAAAAGTATTGAAAAGTTGAATAGTATGACAAAGCTTCAAAATGTTGCATCCAAATTGGTCAGGCCTTTATCAGTAAGGGAATATTTCAATATCCAGCAAAATAAAATAAAAACTATTTTATTTATTGTTATGGGCAGTGCAGACTTCATTCAAGGGTTGAGGTCTCCGCTTTGACCGCTTTGTGTGTGCGTGTGTGTGTGTGTGTGTGTGTGTGGGTGCGTGTGTGTGCGTGTGTGGGTGCGTGTGTGTGCGTGTGTGTGCGTGTGTGTGTGTGTGGGTGCGTGTGTGTGTGTGTGCGTGTGTGTGTGTGGGGGTGTGGGGGTGCGTGCGTGCGTGGGTGCGTGCGTGTGTGTGTGTGCTGCAGTGGGGGTTGGGGTGTTTATGTAGGTATATGGGGGGTAGGGTAGGCTTTGGTGTGCGTTTGCAATAGCAATATGGAAAGCCATATGGTTTTTGAATTCAATTAACAACACAATATATTATGTGAGGTGCTTTGATAAACAGTAGGGGTCTTCAACCTTTTTCAGCCCAAGTACCCCTTGGTTGACAGCGAAACTGAGGGACCCCCTACGATTTGAAATAAAATTGTTACATTTTAGGTGTGGCCTATAATTAAGCAATATAGCATGAGAGCCAGTGTGTTGTGAAGAATATATCCCACTCGGCCTGCGGCCTCGTGGGATAACAGCTGATCAGGGGGATATATTCCACAACACACGCAGCTCGAGTGCTATATTGCTTTTATAAAACGGTTTCCAAGTATGATAATATAATAATAATAATAATACTATAAGTCCGACTCCGACTGGCATGTCATTCTGATAGAGTCAGTTGAAACACTACTGTAAGGCGGGACCGCAAGAACATGCGGGTGATTTGATTGGATCGTTCTGGAGACTGAAGTTGACATTGGCCAATCCTGGCGCTTGCTGAGTAGCTGAGAGCTTTCTGGAATCCCCGACAGGCAGCTCCAGCGCAGCGTTGCATTCTCAGCGCTTGCTGAGAAGCTGAATGCTTTCTGCAAAGCCGACACCAACTAACGTTACGGGGTTAAATGCGGGGTTAACAGCCTTTCTTTTGCAAAGAAGACATTAGCCCGCATCTATTCTTGTACAAAACATCATTTTCTGCGAAGTATTAGTAAAGTTATAAGCGAAGATCGATTCACAAGGATCTGACAGCTGTCTCCGCCATTTTTTTTTCTACGTTGTCATTTGAGGTAAGCCTTATTATTACTCTCTTAGTAAGAGAGTTGCCATGGCAACCAATAACCCATGGCCATGGGTTATTGAACTCGGTTACTGGAATTATACAATGGCTGTGAACCAATCAGATTGCTTGATTTGAGAGAGCCGTTTTATAATAACATTTATAATCCAGCGCACATGAGGATATCAGGGTTTGACACTTCTTTTTATTAATAGATTACATTAAAAAAGCAAGGAGTAAACAATCCGTTTCGAACATACTGTAGATTAATCAGATTTGCTTTATAGATCATTTTTGTCAAAAGTAGCTTATTATTGCCTATTAATGCTGAGTTTACTCAATATTAGGCTGCTCAGTATTATTTTATTTTTTTAATATTGTTTTTTTTCACAAACTACTTTGACAAAAATTGGCGGAACTCCCTGTTGAAGACCACTGACCTACAGTATGTTGTCTGTGGGTATGTGCAGGTACTGATCATTTTTGACAAACGTCAACCAATTCCATCTGAGACCATAATTGCAGCACAGCGCCAGACTACAGCCTTTTTTACATAGTGATTTTGTGGATTTGAGGTTTTTCAGTTACATTTTTCAATTCATGTGAGCTTCTGACACCATGTGACACAAAGTTTTAACAACTTGGATTAGTTTTGTAAAGTAGCTAATTTTCAGAAATATAAATTCACATTTTTCACTTTAATTCACTACATGTGCCAAGTGACCCATATAAAAAAAGGCAGTGCAAATCAGTTACCAATGGGGTCTCTAAAGAAGATGGTAAACCATGTACGGTAGCCTAATGCACAAAAAAGTAGTTATTTGCTATAAATAGTAAATAGTGACATGATTTATAGCAAATAAATATCTTATTTCATGCATTATATGATTTCCCACCTTTTCTGTTGGATAAATGATAAAATCACATTGTCACAATAGAGATGAGGATGCTCATTAGAACAATTTCAAAATATCATTAGGTTGTAAGTAAAATGGATGCTGACTTTTTATTCCAAAAACAGAGAACATGCTGGAAAGTGAGTTTTGAAAGCCAGAGAGCTGTCAGAGCAGCTGATCAACAACCCCATCTTATACAGTACAGGTACAATTTAGTGCTATGGGACAGTATAGATCTTAGTTATTTTACCTTTGAACTAAGTCCCCTGTCTGTCTGTCTGTCTGTCTGTCTGCCTGTCTGTCTGTCTGCCTGTCTGTCTGCCTGTCTGCCTGTCTGTCTGTCTGTCTGTCTGTCTGTCTGTCTGTCTGTCTGTCTGCCTGTCTGTCTGTCTGTCTGTCTGTCCCTCTCTCAGGGGGAACCAGAACTGGCCCAGCAATGGCTGGAGAAACTCAACGACATGTGGGAGCTCCAGAGGTTTCAGCAGGACTGTCACGAGGTATGAGACCCACACATGCGCACTGCAGGCTGGTGACAGGGCTATGAAGGCTTGACACTGAGGGGAGAATTACAGCAGTTTAGCAGCATTTTTCATAGGGAAAGAGTGAACAGGATGGCAAGCCTTTTGGTTAAAGCATCGATTGTAAAGAAAAGTGGACGTAGTGAGTGTGACATCACCCATACATGTAGGTTTCTGAAGGGCCGTTTTGAAGCCAAACGTTGGTGTCTACAAGCACTGCCATGTTGACATGTTTTGGAGCTGGAGCAGCCATGAGCGAAGCTGAGGGTTTGCCAGAGTTTTATAACCATTGTATCCCATTAATGATGCAATTATTTAGACACATCTTAGAAGAAGTGAAATGAGCTACTAAGACCATCATCTTGTCGTGACTAGGCAGACCGGGCAAAAACAAACAAAATAGCAGACAAGGTATTTTACTGAGAGTCCAAGTATTTACAATGGGCTCTCTGGCCAGAATGTGCAGAGAAGAGTGAGCTTGGCTTGTGGAGGCTGAGGCTGGTTGCAGCATGGATGAAAGGGTGGAGCCGCTCTGGGCAGAGGAGGACTTGAGGTCCCAGGTTGGAGGCTGAGGCTGGTTGCAGCATGGATGAAAGGGTGTGTGATGACGTTGCACAGAAACCCATCTATTGAGTTCATAACCTGTTGAGCATTGGTTAGAGGACAGCTATAAAAATGTGTGCTGTAAACAGAAATCCATTCTTCAATTTTAATCCAAAATAATGCAACTTCCGGACACGATACATTTTGCCGCAATACTGTATCGATATTTCAGAAAAATATACCATATCTATTTTTTTGCACGGCCGTGTGTTCAGTAATATAATAAGAATACTTTTTATTTCAGTGCCTTCAGTAAGACACTCAACACTCGGTAGTTTTGACTCAATTTGTCCACTTATCAGTTATCAATATAAAGTGATGTACATATTATTACACTACCTGGGTGGTGTACAGCGTGTTGTATTTTTAGCTCTATATTTAAATTTTCAGTAAATTATGTAGAGTATTGCAATATATCGCAATATGTATTGTATCGCAATGTATCGTGATACAATCGTATCGCGACCCATGTATCGTGATACGTATCGTATCGTGAGGTCCTTGCCAATACCCAGACCTATATGTGTAATATATTAAGTGTTCCTCTGTGCTCTATGAGGCCATTTAGAGGCCATTTACACCTGGCGCTAACATGCGTTTTCTGTGATCAGATTGTATTTGATCACTTCAACCTGATTCCATTTACACCTGGCGCTAACATGTGTTTTCTGCAATCTGATTGCAATCTGACTGCAGAAATTGTTGTCCTCTCAATCCGCATAAAGTTGCTGTATCCAGATTGAGAGGACACATTGCATTTACACTTGTGTTCAATGTGTACACAATGCATCCCTGACCACCTCCGGAGGTGGTTTGGCCGATCAGATTGCAATCCTTCAATGCGTTTTGGGGGTGTTTACACCTGGCATTTCAAGTGATAAAACACAATGTGATTGCAATCTGATCACAGAAAACACATGTTAACGCCAGGTGTAAATGGCTGCTAATGCATAAGCTCCAGCGCACACATCATTTACATATCATTCACATATCATTTAACTACAACGGCCAATCATCATTTTAACAACCTGTTTTCTCGATTTCTTAAAGGTTTGTAACAGAGGTGACAGGTTCTAGACTAGTAGCCTAACACAATACAGGGCTATTCAGGACAGGGTTTCATTTGAAATAGTACATTAAGGATTGTGTCATTTGTGTCTATTTGTGTTTTCAGCAATCTGTCCTGGCTGCTCTGTGATGGAGGTAAAGTCACAACTTAGCGTTTCACTTATTGGAGCTCCTTCATCCCAACAGCCGTCCGTATTCCAAACAAACAATGAAAGACTTTCACACACTGTCATATTTGCACGTTGCCACATGCACTTTTACTTACTTTTAGCTCTAATCGTATGTATGTTTTTAACCCTTATGTCTGTTTATTTGTTTTTGTCGTTTCTACCCAGTTTTCTCATGTTTCTAAGCTGACATAATAAATAAATGTTAATATATATATATATATATATATATATATATATATATATATATATATATATATATATATATATATGATATATATACACACACACACACACACACACACACACACACACACACACACACACATACATACATGCATACATATATAATATAAACATATATGATGATCTTTGACAGGAGTTGATAGGTTCATAGTTAACCCACTTCACAGGCTGAGAGCCAGTCTTGTTGTTAGTGCGACACCTAGTGGCCAAACATCAAACTCGGCGTCCCTGTAATAGACCAAATCACCGTGACGTCACCATGTAAACAAATTTACTTCCGGGTACCACTTGGGGAAGGCGGCAGGTTTAAATGTGCGTGTTGTCAAATAAATGCTGTCAAACCCTCTCGTTGTTTTCGGCCGACTACTTTCAATTTAAATGGTTAAACGGTTGGTAAACATGCTTGTCCGACGTATCTAGCCTTTCTTCTGTGTTTGTTTTATGTAGTGTTAGCTAGCTAATAATGTTTGTTTGTCTGTCAAACTCGCTGTTTTGCAGACTCATTAACGTAGAAGAGCCTGGTGACGCGAGGTTACGTTAACGTTACAAACAGAGCTACTGACGCCACGTTAATTTAATTTAGCGTCAAGTCTACTCTGGTCTGGTCCAACAGGTAAATTAGCTAGTCTGGTCGTTAGTGAAAGTGTTGTTATGAATGATATTAAACAACAACACAACACGGACGAACCATTTTTGTCTTCTTTGTCTGTTTTTGTCTTCAACACGTCAGTTTGTGCCGTCCACCGCCATTATAATGTGTGGACCCAGGGGTACCCGGAAGTAAATGTAAACATCCAGGTGATTTGGTCTATACAGTACTTTTGAGTTCAGGCTCTGGCAGTCTTTTGAATGGCCCATGTGTCTTACATTGTGTTGCATCAGTATTCCTTGAAAAACACCCACTTCAAATGTATTCATACATTTTCCTCTCATGTTCTATTTATGATAGAGACAGACAGCACTTTGCCCAGGCCATCGCCATTCTGAACACCCATGAAGGTGAGAGGTCTGCCCTCCACACATTACCCAAACATCTCTCTCTCTCACTCTCTCTCTCTCTCTCTCTCTCTCTCTCTCTCTCTCACAGATAGATTTAATTCACTATAAATAATATCACTTTATGTGGATATTCATATTATTTTCGTTATTTTTCAGGACTACCAGCGCATGTTGGATTTGATGAGGGACATCATTCTGGCCACAGACCTGGCTCACCACCTTCGCATCTTCAAGGACCTTCAGAAGATGGCTGATGGTGCGTAGTGTAGCAGTAATACAGTGAAGTGTCAATGAACAGCCGTATACATCAGCTGCTCTCAGCTTCTTTCACTCACAACCTCTACTTGAGTCCAAAACTGTGACACCAACACGTGGTCTTTATTTTCCTTCTTCACGTTATTTCATTAAGATTAGAAGTGTTTACTGAATTAGAAACTTTTGTGTTGTTGAAAATCATTTTGTGATGTTCCCAACGGTGCACCATGAGTATACCCATCTCTTCTGGGGATATATTGTGGAATTACAATATATACTGTACCAATGTTACCATTATGCTTTCCTACGTTTTGCTTCATCTTATTCTCATACCTCTGAAGTCAAACTCCAAAATCCCCTTGCAGTATCCATCCATGGCTTTCTTACCTTCTGATCATTTTATCTGACTAAGTTCCCCCTTCATAGTGTAAAGAGACAATGGGCTACATGCACAAGTCCACTACTTCCTGAAATGAGTACAGCTTCTTTATTTCCTGTCATCACTATTGGATGAAGTGATTAATGTCAGGTGTGCTGCAGTCACAACAGTCATCAGGCACACCTGATTCATCAGTTCATCCAATAGTGTAGGACAGGAAATAAAGAAGCTGTACTAATTTCAGGAAGTAAAGAAGTTGTGCATGTAGTCTATTGCTCAGTGCAGCCTTATGTAATATAATTGGCTATAACTTCCTGGCCAGTAGTTTGCTACGCCTGAATGCAATCAATGCTACATTACCGCGAGTGGAGCTGTCCTCAGTCGAATCAATTTTGAGCAGTTAAAGTGCTTCAATGACATGAATAACCTCTTAACTGGTGACTGCTTTACACCAGTGTGAAACATGTCAAACTTGCTCTACAGCACAATTAAACCAACACAGAACGACAGGCTGCTACTGGGTCTAAATTTCATTAAATATATAATTTCTTCTTACCAAACTACACGTGCCCAACACAACACAATCCCTTATTGTGGCGTTTAATTATTTTCTACTTTCTATTCATAGAAAGTCTTAGGAGCACATACATCTGAGTGTGGGACACTGAATACAATTTGTGATAATCAATTACTTTTTCAATCAGACATTTTATGGCAAAGCTAAAGCGTTTGTGCCAAAGGATAACTTAGATTCTGATAATAGACCTTATTCGCTAACCCTGACGCCACCATATTGTTGACATACCGTCCTGCGCGCACACAGCGCTGCAGCTGACAACTAGTAATAGCCTTATTGTCATTTCTGTTCCATTACAAAATAGCGATGGTAATGACAGCAATAAAAACCCCACAGTTGTTTGTATGCTGCCGTTAATGCCTGTAATAATAAACAAAAGAAAAAACGAGGTGAACAAACTTTGCTGTGAGGAGCTGTCAGAAAGTTTCACCTGTCTCTCCTAACTATCCACACCTCTCCTGTGCTGCTGACGTATCCTCCGTCTCGCTCCCTTCACGTCTGTGGACGGTAGAGATAGAAACAAACCACAGGGACTTTATTGCTGTCATTACTACAGCCGTGTGTAACGCATGTCACCATCCAAACACAACAGGAATGATACAGGTAACGATAACGGCGGCTAGCTTCCTATAAACGCTGCTCTCACATAGGCTGTCACTTAAAGCTGCAGCGCTATGTCAACAATATGGCGGCGGTGTGCGTGCCCGTACGTGAGTGACGTCAATCGAATAAGGTCTATAGCAGTATGGAAAAGTCAATTTTATTTATTTAACGCCAAATCATAACAAGTTATCTCGAGATGCTTTATAAATAGACGGTTTACAAATAGCTGTTCAGAGAAAGTGATTTATGATAGCGTGAACGACATTGTGTGTGTGTGTGTGTGAGATACAACCCAAAGAGTCGGACCCACCGCTCCATGCTGTTGTGCCTGTTGATGACATCATGTGACCTGTCAGACCAGACCAAGGGTTGGAAGACAACGCGCAAGATCGCTGTCAGTTCAAAGTCGACAGCAATGTCTATAGGAAGCGTTTGAGCCCAAAACATGACTCGTTTATTTTTTGGGTTTACGACAACAACAAAAAATTAGCTCAAAATAACTATTACTGTAAATTTTATTACACGCCACATTTTTTTACATTACACCCCCCCCCCCCCCCCCCTTCATATCTTGTTTTGGAATGAAATTATTCCTATCTTAATCCAATGCTTTGCTTTCACTTCACAGCTCGCCGTGGGGCTGCAATAGGTTTATTTCAATTGTGGAAGCAAAATGGTGTGAGCCAAAGCAATGCTATATCAATGCTATCAGCACTCAGATATTTAGATCTTATTCCTGTGCACAGCCTACTATGGGGTTTGAACTACACTGTCTGACAAATATAGTTTATTCCACAATACAAATATTGCACATTATTATTACAATGATAATCATTTGAACAATTATCACTCTCATGATTAGTGTAATATCAGATAGTTGTATTGGGTTCAGAGATATTTGTCTCTGGAGAACTATTTTCATTCTACTTCTACAGTGACACTAAAGTTACTTATGGCCCATTTCCACTGCAGGTAGTAGCGCGGTCCCGCTCCGCTCGACTTGATAAATGGTCTCATTCCACCGGTAAAAACTGTCCCAGCCCGGGTTGTATTGGCCTCGAGTCGTGCTACTTGTCGTACCTGCCTCGTCTGGGTTCTATTCTGTGAACCCGGTACCATACGGTGACGTGAAAACATTGTTGACGACTGATTGGTCAGGCAGAATCGTGTCAATGCAATGCTGCATACCAGTTTAGTGGGCTTACCTTCTCTTCTGTTATGTATATTTCCATCAGTCTTTTGTTTTGCTGCCTTCGCCTCTGGTGAAATAAAATCGCGGCGGTGATTTCAATTGTCTGAAAAAAGTCAGCTGCTCAGGAAGCTAGTTGAGTGCAGCGCTCCGCTAGGCCGCAGCGGGTCTTTGGTGAAGCCGCGGTCTTGCCTGGTCAGAAGCCGCCGGGGTACAGGCTTCACTCTGTTGCGCCTCTCCCGTCCGCGCGCAGCGCATGCCTGTGAGTTTGACTAACTACAAAGTGATATCCATTCTCCTGGCCGATTGTCACATTTGCCCATGTACACTGTAGGTCATTTAGAGGCACCAGTATTTCATAAACAGTTTAAAAGTTCTGTGGATGGATTTAATTGTAACGTTATGTTATAGCCTACTTCGGCTATTAGGCGGAGGACAGATATGCGGTCGCTATGACGACCAGCTGTGGGCGGGGGCAGATGAACGGCGGTCGAAGCAGAACATCCATCGGGCCGAAACGAGTAGAGCCGACTGGTGACGAGCTGTGCAGGGCAGTAAAATGTGGTGGAAATGAGCCATAAGCTACCGTAAATTCCGGACTATAAGCCGCACCTTTTTTCCCGTTTTTTGGCCTTTTTTGGCCCCTGCGGCTTATATAACGGTGCGGCTTATCTATGGATTTTTTCAAAAAAAAAAAAAAAAAGCTCTTTTTTAGCACTCTTTCTAACTATAAATCCACTTCTGTTTTAATTTCCTCTCTTGCCCTCTTTTCACCACACTGTATGACACTGTATGACACTGTATGACACTGTGTGCACTGTAAATAACAACACAGGTGGTGTTGTGTTATGTTGTTTTGTTGAAATGTTAATAAATGGGAGCATACATATGGTAATTAAACATTAAAACACAATAAAAAAAAAAAAAAAAAAAAACATTAAAACACCCGTGGCTTATAGTCCGGTGCGGCTTATATAAGAAAAAAATAGTCAACTTTGAAGGTGCGGCTTATACACCGGTGCGCCTTATAGTCCGGAATTTACGGTAATTAAACACAGTCCAACAGCGGTTTCTAAACAGATTAAAACATGCATTAGCGCCACCCACACTCACTGCTCAAATGACCCAGCCCTTCAGATTACTTATTTTATTGTTAATGTAGGCATTACAGGTGGTATTTATGTAAAATATAGAGTGACAGCTTGGAATAGATATAAAATTTAAGTTTCTACACTTCACTGTGGGTTTGTGATGCACCTGTGTTGAACCAATGGGCGCTCAGCTTGATGTGTTTCTCGTCATCCTCTGTCAGCCACAGTCAGGCGCAGTTGGTGGGGAGCTCGTTGCTGGACCTTCCTGTCGGGTCTGTTTGAGGAGTGGTTCTCCCTGTTGTTCCTGTGAGGTGATCGGGAGCGGCTCCTCTCGTGGCGTCCCGAGTGAGCAGAGGACTGGTGATGTCTTCCAGCAGGGACCTGAGAAGAGATTTCACAGTTACTGGTTCCAGTGCCCTGTCAGTGTTTGGGCCCTAAGCCCTCCATATTAAATTGTCTGGATGGGCCTGTCACTGACAATACACATCAGTGGAAAACTAACCTGCAAATTAAATATGGCTGAATTTGTGTGCCGTATCCTCCAGACTGCTGCATTTTTCACTAAGTAGGGATGCCGCTAGTTATTAAGACTAACTTTCATATTTATTTCAATGTATTAGAGCAGCACAAATTAACTCGATCATCTTGGCTATCGTCAGCAACAGGATTTTGCTTAACACGTTCACTGCCAATGACGTGTTTTTACGTCAAACAAAATCCAACCGTTCACTGCCAATGACGTGTTTTTACGTCAAATTTTTTTTTCGATTTTGTTTTTTTGACGGTGGGATGTGCATCTAACCCTTTTACATCTCTTATATAAGTATTGGACGTGTACAACGTGTACAACCCATTCCACCGACCCACTAAGTGGCGACAGTGCTTTCCTGACTAGAGGAAGGCAAGCAAAAAGCAGTGTGACGAAGCCATTCTCATGAAAATGGTTTGGCGAAAACGCTTTCGTTTTCGCGCTGATTGCTGGCGATGCGGGATTGCAAATTTGCATAATAGATTATGGGTGGAACACACTTTGAAACACGCAGCATAAATATGACCAGAATCGCAAAAGCTTCATCAAAGCTCTCAACCAAAACTCCAAGAAGCGAGCGAGTCCATCCAGACTTCCTCAAACAGCGGCCGCGCAGACAGGCAGCAGCAGCAGCAAAGCAGTGAGACTGGTGACAAGCTTGTGACACGGCCGCTGCAGCCAAGAAGAACGCCCACGGAGGGAGGAGTTGGAAGCAGAGGGGGGTTTCCTGCTGTTATGGAGGAAATTACTGTTCAAAACTATTGTTTAGATGTCTGACGTCTTACTGATGCCAAAAATGAATGGTTAAAGTGACTGTTCTATCGAATTTCACAAAAAGCCGTTTATCTCTGAATAATTTTTCTGACGCTGAAACCATGCTGTATTCAACTGCTAATGCTTACATAACTACTAACTCTACAAACTAACTCTTTTAGACAGAGAAAGCACACATTCTATTAGTTCTTTTGAGATATTGTGTGTTCACAAAATCTTAGCAGAAAAGAATCCTCGGGTCTTGAAAGATGAGCCAGAATCCTCAAAAAAACCCTCTGGCAGAACCTACCTACAGTAAAAAAAAAACGTCTGGCAGTGAATGTGTTAAGAAAATTATATTATGAAATTTTAATATGTGGACTGGAATTCCCTGCATGCAGTGTAAAACAACTTGAACTAATGCTTACATCTCCGCCACCATCCTGCCCCGCCCAGAACACCATGAAGCCAGGGAAGCAGCTCCTGAGCGAGAAGAGCTTTGGTGTGGCGGTTTGCTGTTTGTGTTTAGTTAAGATGCTGCTCAGCATTTTTAGATTAAAGGCCCATTCACAACTAGAATGTTTACTATAAAGACGCTTTTTGAAAAAGACCATCACCTTTTGGGATTAGCGCTAAGGCTGTTTACTGACCTGGAAGCTAGTTTGCTAGTTAGCTTTTGCTTGCATGATGCTAAGAAAATAGCATAATCTCTTGGCCACCCTGACTGCAAAATGCGGTATTATCCTATGTTTTCAATATGAGCAGGGTTTAACCACATGTGTCTCCAGTAGCCTGTTGAAAGCCATTTAGCCACGGTGAAGTTACAGGTGTTTCTTTCAACCCCATGCTCTCAACATGGGCTCCAGGGGACTTGACTCTTTGATCCACAGTAGGCTACAATAGATTTGGTGTGCAGAGTCACCTACTGCTAAAAACTTGGTGGCCATTAGCACCATTAGCTCTGCTCTCATAAGCACAATCATCTCATGAAAGCACCATCAAACATGTTCTCTGCCATTTCCTCTCTTTTGCAGCAATCCATCAACCCAAATCCATTGACTATGTTGTTATTTACTTTAGAGAGCAAGTCAAGTAAAAGCACGTCGCTAAAGTCATCATGGTCCATTTTTTCTCTGAATATTTGGTGCTGATATTGTTGGTAGTGTGAACGCTAACTCTTCTCTACTCCCCTCTCTTCTCTCCTCCCCTCCCCTCCCCTCTCCTCCTCTCCTCTCCTCTCCTCTCCTCTCCTCTCCTCCCCTCTCTCCTCCTCCCCTCTCTCTCCCCTCCTCTCCTCTTCTCTGTGCAGGAGGTGCAGGTACGTATGGGCGAGACGGAGCAGCTGTATGCAGAGGTGGCTGAGGTGGCGGTGCTCCAGCAGCATTGGCTCCACGACACTCTGGCCGTCTACAGCATGTTCAGTGAGGTCAACGCCTGTGAGCTGTGGATCGACGAGGAGGAGCAGTGGCTGGACAAGATGGAGATCCCCGAGAGGCTGGAGGACGTGGAGGTGGTGACACACAGGTTAGTGTGTTACAAACTGACTTTTGTATCCAAGAGTGGATACTATGACTGTCCCATTATATTCCAAAATGCCCTTCCCTGTAGGTTCGAGAGCCTGGACCAGGAGATGAACAGCTTGATGGGAAGGATCCTAGATGTCAACCAGATAGTCCAGCAGCTCCTGGATGGAGGTCATCCGTCTTCTACAGAGCTCAGAGGCTGTCAGGACCACCTCAGCTCCAGGTACTGACCTCACACTGGCCGCCCACTCTGGGTCTTTAAAGCGTTCGGCTCTGGGCAAAGCGTCGGACCGCAGGCCGCCCAGTGTGGGTCTTTAAAAAGCATATTGGCCTAAGCAAATTAATGGGTCGCGACTTAATGACTAAGGAAAAATGTGGGTCATGAGGCTAGACCAGTTGAGAACCACTGCTCTAGGTGGTATTGTTTCTAAGCTACAGCTAATTAAATTCAAGATTTTGCCAGATTTTTCTAAACCCCATTCAAGTCAATGGTGGAGAAAATGGCACTTAATCGCGAATAGCACCCAGAATGCCCAAAATGTTTGGCAGATCGAAAAATAGGAGTTTATAGATTGTGCCTTGCTTTCAGAAAGCACAATAGTAGAATGTGAATGACTCTTCTCCCTCCCTCTATCCCGTCAGGACCTGGACTCGTTCCTGACCTGGCTGGTCCAGACTCAGACGGCTGCAGCCTCGGACCAGCTGCTCTGGAGGAGGCGGAGCCTCGGACCAGCTGCTCTGGAGGAGGCGGAGAGACTCATCAACAAACACGCCGCCCTCAAAGAGGAGATCGGACGGTGAGCTGCTGAGGGGCGGAGCCACGGCTGTGGTGACTTCAAGAAAACTACATTACAAAACACAGCATATTGTGTTGACAATTGAAACAAGGAAGTGCACACAAAGCATCAAGGTGTCAGGCAGCTGAAAGTAACATCAAACTAGACTAGACTAGAGGTATTGAAATGAGTAATGTATCAAAACATACAACATTTATAGTAAACATGTTATCCCCCACCAGTGATGTAGTTCCACCCTTGGGTCAGTCCCATTCATTGTCAATGCCGCCCCCTAGTGGCACAAAGTCAACATTACTGTTTGACTGAACAATCTGACAGATGGATCCATAGCCCCCTTTAGTTCATGCATTAACATCATGCATCATGACACAAATGGGACAAGATGTCACTTAGTTTCCTCAGTAATAGTAATGACATATTCCCATTAGCTATTGCCTCTATGCCGGTCTACCTAAAACCATTGCTATCTTTCTAAAGGACATACAAAGAGAAAACACAATCTAATGTCTCTGTGGACCCGGACATGTATTTTAATCCCATGAGTAAAAGTCCTGCAACCAGGCTAAACCGTAACTAGACACAATCTGGATGAGAGAAATGTGTTAGGGCCAGGTGTAAAGGCAAGTGGTCCTGTGTCCGGCAGGTATGAGGAGGACTACCAGTGTCTGCAGGTGGTGAACGAGCTGTTGGAGTCCGAGGAGGCTCCTCTGCTGCACGCTGCCCTGCAGCAGTGGCTCCAGAAGCTCCACGTCGGCTGGAACAAGCTGCTGGAGATGTGGGAGAGCAGGAGGGAGGTGCTGGTCCAGGCTCACATCTTCCACCTGTTCCTGTGGGATGTCAAACAGGCCGAGTCCTTCCTCAACAACCAGGTGAGCCATACAAGATTAAGATTCAACCGGACGGACAAACCCCGTCTTTATTTGTCACAAACACCGTGGCATGCACACATGCACGGTGGCCAGTACACACACACACATGCTTGTGAAATGTGTCCTCTGCGTTTGACCCATCCTGGCTCGTCCTCCTCCATGGTCAGGCCAGGAGCGCTGGGCAGCTGCAGTGAGAAGACCAACTTCCACCGCTGGTCAGATGATGATCTTCTGCATGTTTTTAGTTGGGAGTTATATATGGAGGAATCCCAGGGAGCACGGGGAGAACATGCAAACAAACGGACAGCAGGGGGCCATAAAGGAAGTGCCTCCAGACACGTGTTAAAGGGCCACTTTGCCCATATTCAACCAGCTTTGTATCATGACAAAATCAGTAGTACTGTATATGCAAATGAACAATCAGTAATACTGTATATGTATGTATCATGACAAAATCAGTAGTACTGTATATGCAAATGAACAATGTTTAACTTCCCTCCATGTCGTCTGGACCCAGAGCTCCTTGTTCATTTGCAGAACTTCCTGGACCATTATGATGTCATGTGGGGATGCTATTTGGTGATAGTGATGTATTAGGCCCTTTTCACGGGGGCCATTTTGTGTGGAAAAGGCAGGATAAACACAGGTGCAAGCAAAACACTAATGAGGGTTTCCAACTTCCAATCATGGAAAAGGAGAGAGCTAAAAAGTAGTACTAAAAGCTAAACATGAGCATGCTGTGTGTGTTTACTGATGCCACGTTACTAAGCCAATAATAATACAGCATCAAAGTCCAAAAAAGCTTTGGGTAAAGTGGAAATAAGGCAACAACAATGTGAGTGATGCTGTTTTACTGGAGGTCATAGAGGTGGGAGGTTTTACTGGCTCTGTCCACACGCTCCCATAATCATTTTATAATGGTTACGTTTCCCAACTGTCCCTGTTCAGCTGTGTGCTCTTTGTGTATGAATTGGCTGTCTGACTGCAGCAGAGCTTCATAGAGATACACTGTGTTGACTGCTTGCCTGGATGGCCTGGGTGTGGCTGGCTCAGTTCTGCCACACTCTGTCCTCAGAGAGACAGGGAGAGAAAGGGGGGAGAGAGAGAGCTAGAACATCACTGTGCAGCATCTGACTGGAACATCCATCTGTGTGTGTGTATGTGTGTGTGTGCGTGTCTCTTTTTGTAACAGTATCCGTGCATTATGTGATATTAGAGCAGGGCCGGACATGCAGCATCTTCTAGTAACTCTAGATCTACGCTGTAGCTTCACGATAATGTGTACCCTGGCCACCTGCCACTGCTGAGAAGTGTGTGTGTGTGTGTGTGTGTGTGTGTGTGTGTGTGTGTGTGTGTGTGTGTGTGTGTGTGTGTGTGTGTGTGTGTGTGTGTGTGTGTGTGTATGTGTGCGTGTCTCTTTTTGTAACAGTATCCGTGCATTATGTGATATTAGAGCAGGGCCGGACATGCAGCATCTTCTAGTAACTAGATCTACGCTGTAGCTTCACGATAATGTGTACCCTGGCCACCTGCCACTGCTGAGAAGTGTGTGTGTGTGTGTGTGTGTGTGTGTGTGCGTGTGCGTGTGCGTGTGCGTGCCCGCGTGCGTGTGTGTGTGTGTGTAGCTAAAATTATTTGTCAACTTTATTCACAGGATATTCCAGATCTAACAGAATACTGTATCGAGTCAATTATACGTCTGATTGGCTAGATATGTCCATTATTTTTCAATTACAAATAGGAATAGATCAAAAAACAGATACAAAAAGTTTGCAACCCATAATTTACAAGATTTTATCTAGGGATGTCCGATATTATCGGCCTACCGATATTATCGGCCGATATTAGCATAAAAAAAATCGATATCGGAAAATATCGGTATCGGTTTTCATGCCGATTTTTTTTTTTTTTTTTTTAATACAGGGGGAGTCTCACTGTGAGCAATGCTCTCTTTTTCAGGAGCGCCCTGTTCACATTCACACACACATTCATACCTGGAAGCTGACCAGTACAACCACAGTCTGATCTGCTGGCCACTGAGCAGCTCCACTGGAGCGGTTGGGGTTAAGGGCCTTGCTCAAGGGCACCTCAGTGGTGGTAATGAGGGAGGGGCAAGCGCTGCCTTTTCACTTTCCCCACCCAGATTTATCCTGCCGGTCCCGGGGATTGAACCGACGACCTTCTGGTCACAAGCTCGCTTCTCTAACACTTACAACTTTAACACAACATGCATATTATATATTAAACTCTTCAGCTACATTAAGCTACATTATGTAACTTGTTACGTGAAATTTTGGTGGAAAAAAAGCCCGCTTATATCGGTATCGGTTGATATCGGTATCGGAAATTAAGAGTTGGACATTATCGGATATCGGATATCGGTAAAAAAGCCAATATCGAACATCCCTAATTTTATCTTAGTTGTGAAGCATTTTTGGAAAAAATGGAGTGATATGAATACAATGCAGTTATACAATAAAACATCATATTGCAATTACTGTATTTATTTGACAGATTATTGCAGTTTCTGATTTTCATTATAATTCCAGTGTAGTTTTAGCACAATGTGGGAACATCTGTTTTTTAACCTCCTCCTGATGACCGATCTCATATTATTTATTTTGCTGGGAAATAAGTAAATAATTTAGGGAAGTTTGTTTGCCAGACACTTCTCACTCTGTTCTTCTCCTCCCCATTGTGTGTATTATGACATAGAATACAAAATGCCTATAATCCGTAGCAGTCTTTGGGAAGTTAATATCACAATATAATATGACTTCAACACATTTTCCAGACCTATAGATGAGTCTGTGTCTGTTTACGACATACAAACCAAGATCAGAAGATACAGAATCGCAGTGGTAAGTGCTGTCGCCTCACAGCTCGAAGGTCCTGGGTTCGATTCCCACCTGGGACGTTGTGAACGCTGAAGGAATGCGTGCCCGTCCGCATGTCCTCGAGTGCCCACCGCCCGGGTGGGGTCGTCAAAAGGGCCTTTCTGTGTGGAGTTTGCATGTTCTCCCCGTGCCTCCCGGGGGTTTCCTTCATATCGGAACCCCCTTCACCAAAACATGCAACATCCTGGTTGCTAATGTGGTTCCTGCTCTGGTCTTAAAGGCGCCGGTTCAGAGGGAGGGGAACTGGTTGGAATAGCGTGACCCTCCCACGTGCTATGTCCTACCGGTGAAGCTTCCTCTGTCAGGTGAAAAGAAGCGGCTGGCTAACTGCCCATGTCTCGGAGGAAGCATGGAGCCAGTTTTGGCTTTCCCCAGATCAGCAGAGGGTGGAGTAGCAACCAGGATAAATAAATTAAATTAGCACTAATGGAGGATAAAAATGGAATAAAAAATCGGGGGGGGAGGGGGAGGGGGGGGGGGAGAAGATACAGAATCACAGATCTGGCAGTCTGCATTGTTTCCAGACTCAGTATCACACACAGAGCAGTTTGCTTTCTGAAATATTACAAGGTATTGCTGTCCAGACTCCTCCTCGTGTGTGTGTGTGTGTGTGTGTGTGTGTGTGTGTGTGTGTGTGTGTGTGTCTGTGTGTCTGTGTGTGTGTGTCTCGTGCTTGCCTGCCAGGGCATGTGTCTCTTTAGGTTTGCTAACCAATCTCTACCAGGGACCCAGCTCTTCACATTAGCCTGGAAGGCCAAATGCAGAACCAGCGTTATCACCATGGCAATCAGTCTTACCGGGAGTACGGTGGCGCAGTCGGTAGCGCTGTCGCCTCACAGCTAGAAGGTCCTGAGTTAAATTCTCGCCTGGGACGCTGTGGATGCTGGAGTTGTGACCCCCCCCATATCTTCAGTGCCTACTGCCCAGGTGGACATCTCGTCGAAAGGGCCTTTCTGTGTGGAGTTTGCATGTTCTCGCCGTACCCCCCAGGGGGTTCCTCCGTACATAACCCCCCACTAAAAACATGCAGAAGATCGTCATCCGACCAGTGACGACAACATCCGAAGTTGGTCCCCGGGCGCTGGAAAGAAAAAGCGACCACTGCTCCTGGCCTGCCCCTCGGAGGAAAGGACAAGCCAGGATGGGTCAAATGCAGAGGACAAATTTTACCGGCCACCGTCAGCATGAGTGTGTTGTAGTGTTCGTGTGACAATAAAGACGGGCTTCCGTCTGAAATCGTGTTTAAAATCTTCTGGACAAGTAGTTATAGCTAATTAAACTCTTGGCAGTGTGTTTTGTGAGAGAGAGTTTATGTGTATGATCTCTTCAACCGACTGAAAACCGATATTTTGCATCAATTCTTTACGCTATATATTCCACTTTGAGTATTTTGATGCCAAAACATTCCCCAAACTTACAGTACAAGGATCAGTACATATCTATGTCCTTATTTCAGTGCCTGTATGGACGCCCGACCAAGCCGGAGGTAACACGGGCTCGAACCTGAGACCCTCGTGTTGGTAGGCAGATAGTCTGAATCAATGCTGAGAAGCAAGCTGCAGGTATAAGCTCTGCCATTGGCTCTGACCATTTCAGTCGGAGCGAAGGGAAATCCCTTTCCATTCCCTGCCTGTCCGCTCTCAAATGCCTCTGCTGCTGTGAAACAACAACAACAATGCTAGCTAGCAAGCTAGCAACCTACACAGAAAATGACAAAGTCTTGACGAAGATTTGGATGTCCAATAAAGCAGGCCTGCTTGGTACTTTCAGTGGCTGTTCTAAAGATAACAGAGCATTTTCTTTTCCCGCTCTACCAGAATGAGAGTGAGTTCAGCCAGACTCTCTCCTGCACTGGTACAGCACCAAATGAAGTGTGGAGATAGTCTGGCAAGTGAGACTAGTAGGCAGGGAATGATCTCCATACCTTAACTGTATGTTTTCCCTGACCTTGCTCCTCCAGGAATCGGCCCTGGCCCACGTGGAGCTGCCCACCACAGTGGAAGCCACCATGAAGAAACACAAGGACTTCACCACCACCATGGAGCTCAACCTGCACCGCATCAAGGCTGTGATGGAGGCCGGGGAGAGCCTGATCAGCCAGAGCAACATCTACTCCCAACGCATCAGGGAGCGCGTCGACACGCTCGCCAACAGGTACGACTGGCCTGCATGCAGAAAACACATGGAAAGGAGGATGTGTCATCATCATTAAGTTGGATAGTGAGCAAGTTGGAGCAAAACATGAGGCTTTGCACCGCAAAATCTTTGATTTATCAAAAAGTATTGAAAAGTTGAATAGTATGACAAAGCTTCAAAATGTTGCATCCAAATTGGTCAGGCCTTTATCAGTAAGGGAATATTTCAATATCCAGCAAAATAAAATAAAAACTATTTTATTTATTGTTATGGGCAGTGCAGACTTCATTCAAGGGTTGAGGTCTCCGCTTTGACCGCTTTGTGTGTGCGTGTGTGTGTGTGTGTGTGTGTGTGGGTGCGTGTGTGTGTGTGTGTGGGTGCGTGTGTGGGTGCGTGTGTGTGCGTGTGTGTGCGTGTGTGTGTGTGTGTGTGTGGGTGCGTGTGTGTGTGTGTGCGTGTGTGTGTGTGTGTGTGTGGGGGTGCGTGCGTGCGTGGGTGCGTGCGTGTGTGTGTGTGCTGCAGTGGGGGTTGGGGTGTTTATGTAGGTATATGGGGGGTAGGGTAGGCTTTGGTGTGCGTTTGCAATAGCAATATGGAAAGCCATATGGTTTTTGAATTCAATTAACAACACAATATATTATGTGAGGTGCTTTGATAAACAGTAGGGGTCTTCAACCTTTTTCAGCCCAAGTACCCCTTGGTTGACAGCGAAACTGAGGGACCCCCTACGATTTGAAATAAAATTGTTACATTTTAGGTGTGGCCTATAATTAAGCAATATAGCATGAGAGCCAGTGTGTTGTGAAGAATATATCCCACTCGGCCTGCGGCCTCGTGGGATAACAGCTGATCAGGGGGATATATTCCACAACACACGCAGCTCGAGTGCTATATTGCTTTTATAAAACGGTTTCCAAGTATGATAATATAATAATAATAATAATACTATAAGTCCGACTCCGACTGGCATGTCATTCTGATAGAGTCAGTTGAAACACTACTGTAAGGCGGGACCGCAAGAACATGCGGGTGATTTGATTGGATCGTTCTGGAGACTGAAGTTGACATTGGCCAATCCTGGCGCTTGCTGAGTAGCTGAGAGCTTTCTGGAATCCCCGACAGGCAGCTCCAGCGCAGCGTTGCATTGTCAGCGCTTGCTGAGAAGCTGAATGCTTTCTGCAAAGCCGACACCAACTAACGTTACGGGGTTAAATGCGGGGTTAACAGCCTTTCTTTTGCAAAGAAGACATTAGCCCGCATCTATTCTTGTACAAAACATCATTTTCTGCGAAGTATTAGTAAAGTTATAAGCGAAGATCGATTCACAAGGATCTGACAGCTGTCTCCGCCATTTTTTTTTCTACGTTGTCATTTGAGGTAAGCCTTATTATTACTCTCTTAGTAAGAGAGTTGCCATGGCAACCAATAACCCATGGCCATGGGTTATTGAACTCGGTTACTGGAATTATACAATGGCTGTGAACCAATCAGATTGCTTGATTTGAGAGAGCCGTTTTATAATAACATTTATAATCCAGCGCACATGAGGATATCAGGGTTTGACACTTCTTTTTATTAATAGATTACATTAAAAAAGCAAGGAGTAAACAATCCGTTTCGAACATACTGTAGATTAATCAGATTTGCTTTATAGATCATTTTTGTCAAAAGTAGCTTATTATTGCCTATTAATGCTGAGTTTACTCAATATTAGGCTGCTCAGTATTATTTTATTTTTTTAATATTGTTTTTTTTCACAAACTACTTTGACAAAAATTGGCGGAACTCCCTGTTGAAGACCACTGACCTACAGTATGTTGTCTGTGGGTATGTGCAGGTACTGATCATTTTTGACAAACGTCAACCAATTCCATCTGAGACCATAATTGCAGCACAGCGCCAGACTACAGCCTTTTTTACATAGTGATTTTGTGGATTTGAGGTTTTTCAGTTACATTTTTCAATTCATGTGAGCTTCTGACACCATGTGACACAAAGTTTTAACAACTTGGATTAGTTTTGTAAAGTAGCTAATTTTCAGAAATATAAATTCACATTTTTCACTTTAATTCACTACATGTGCCAAGTGACCCATATAAAAAAAGGCAGTGCAAAT
Organism: Poromitra crassiceps; assembly: GCF_964638095.1. Classification (NCBI taxonomy): domain Eukaryota; kingdom Metazoa; phylum Chordata; class Actinopteri; order Beryciformes; family Melamphaidae; genus Poromitra; species Poromitra crassiceps. The sequence goes on from NW_028151327.1 coordinate 28,343, forward strand.
CAGTTACCAATGGGGTCTCTAAAGAAGATGGTAAACCATGTACGGTAGCCTAATGCACAAAAAAGTAGTTATTTGCTATAAATAGTAAATAGTGACATGATTTATAGCAAATAAATATCTTATTTCATGCATTATATGATTTCCCACCTTTTCTGTTGGATAAATGATTAAATCACATTGTCACAATAGAGATGAGGATGCTCATTAGAACAATTTCAAAATATCATTAGGTTGTAAGTAAAATGGATGCTGACTTTTTATTCCAAAAACAGAGAACATGCTGGAAAGTGAGTTTTGAAAGCCAGAGAGCTGTCAGAGCAGCTGATCAACAACCCCATCTTATACAGTACAGGTACAATTTAGTGCTATGGGACAGTATAGATCTTAGTTATTTTACCTTTGAACTAAGTCCCCTGTCTGTCTGTCTGTCTGTCTGTCTGCCTGTCTGTCTGTCTGCCTGTCTGTCTGCCTGTCTGCCTGTCTGTCTGTCTGTCTGTCTGTCTGTCTGCCTGTCTGTCTGTCTGTCTGTCTGTCTGTCTGTCCCTCTCTCAGGGGGAACCAGAACTGGCCCAGCAATGGCTGGAGAAACTCAACGACATGTGGGAGCTCCAGAGGTTTCAGCAGGACTGTCACGAGGTATGAGACCCACACATGCGCACTGCAGGCTGGTGACAGGGCTATGAAGGCTTGACACTGAGGGGAGAATTACAGCAGTTTAGCAGCATTTTTCATAGGGAAAGAGTGAACAGGATGGCAAGCCTTTTGGTTAAAGCATCGATTGTAAAGAAAAGTGGACGTAGTGAGTGTGACATCACCCATACATGTAGGTTTCTGAAGGGCCGTTTTGAAGCCAAACGTTGGTGTCTACAAGCACTGCCATGTTGACATGTTTTGGAGCTGGAGCAGCCATGAGCGAAGCTGAGGGTTTGCCAGAGTTTTATAACCATTGTATCCCATTAATGATGCAATTATTTAGACACATCTTAGAAGAAGTGAAATGAGCTACTAAGACCATCATCTTGTCGTGACTAGGCAGACCGGGCAAAAACAAACAAAATAGCAGACAAGGTATTTTACTGAGAGTCCAAGTATTTACAATGGGCTCTCTGGCCAGAATGTGCAGAGAAGAGTGAGCTTGGCTTGTGGAGGCTGAGGCTGGTTGCAGCATGGATGAAAGGGTGGAGCCGCTCTGGGCAGAGGAGGACTTGAGGTCCCAGGTTGGAGGCTGAGGCTGGTTGCAGCATGGATGAAAGGGTGTGTGATGACGTTGCACAGAAACCCATCTATTGAGTTCATAACCTGTTGAGCATTGGTTAGAGGACAGCTATAAAAATGTGTGCTGTAAACAGAAATCCATTCTTCAATTTTAATCCAAAATAATGCAACTTCCGGACACGATACATTTTGCCGCAATACTGTATCGATATTTCAGAAAAATATACCATATCTATTTTTTTGCACGGCCGTGTGTTCAGTAATATAATAAGAATACTTTTGTGGCAACTCTGATTCAATCCAAGACACATAAAACAGTTTTAAACGCCGAAGCGTTGTTTTATTCACCAAAATGAAAACTCTTCCCTTATCGGGGTATGTCCATGAAATATATATAACTAAAGTAGGCTGGGTTAGCCTGGGGCCCGTGAGGGGGTTTGCTCCCCACCACGTAGCCAGGGCTCCGTTCCTCGGTTAAGTGCTCCCGTAACGTGCCTGTGGACGAGAGGAGAGAGGGTCTGTCAGGCAACATCATTTTATGACACGAGAATGTTTAGGGAGAGGAGTGGAAATCTGACTTACCGCCCGACAGCAAGGAGCGCTTCCACCTGGAGGAAAACCGGCCACACAGTGAGCTTCAGAGCGGCGTCTGTTTTTCTAGGGCCACTGATTGGGGATCTGTTCCAGCCGGGCGCTCTGTTCCTAACAGCGCCCGGCTGCTAGCGGTCCCACTGATTCAGGACATAATTGGGGAAGTACCTATCAGTGATGACGCGTCCCAGACAGCGTTTCTGTTGGGATCCCCCTGCTCTGACGTCACTGTGGTGGCTGGCTGTCCTCCTGCTCTCACCTGTCAGGGGGTAGGCTGACGAGACTCCACACATCCTCCCCCTAAGCTCGCTGCCAGTGCGGGGAGCTTCACTTTCCCCTGCTTCATCTCGGCGTGACATGGCGTCTGCGTGTGGTATCTCTCTTCCTGGTTTGTGTTCCACTTTGAACTTATAGTTCTGAAGTTCCAAGAACCACCGCGTTACCCGCTCATTTTTATCCTTGTTCGTCGCCATCCATTTTAGGGGGGCGTGGTCCGTGATGAGGGTGAATACCCTGCCCCATAGGTAGTAGCGTAGGTAGTGAATGGCCCACTTCACCGCCAGGCATTCCTTCTCTACGGTTGAGTAGTTTCTCTCATGTTTAAGCAATTTTCTACTTATAAAGGTAACGGGGTGTTCATCCCCATCTATTACCTGCGCCAGCACTGCTCCTATTCCTGTTCCTGAGGCGTCTGTGTGTAGGATGAATGGCTTAGCGAAGTCTGGGGCTATCAGCACCGGCTCTCGGCAGAGCGCCTCCTTTAGGGCACAGAATGCGGCGTTTGTTTCCTCCGTCCATTTGACATGGTGGGGCAGCTTCTGGCGCGTTAAGTCATACAACGGGGCTGCTATGGTGGCAAAATTTTTTACAAATTCTAAATAATATGCAATCAGGCCCAGGAAGGATTTTACTTGTTTTTTCGTCCTGGGCTGGGGCCAATTTTGTATCCTCTCCACTTTGGTTATTTGGGGTTTTACGCACCCCCGGCCTATGGTGTATCCCAGGTAGTTTGTCTCTGTCCATGCCAATTTACATTTCTTGGCGTTGGCGGTGAGTCCGGCTCGGCGGAGGGCTCCCAGCACCGCTTCCAGCTGTGTCATGTGCTGCTCCCAGCTGCTGCTGTGTATGACGATATCGTCTAGATATGCCGCCGCATAAGCGCGATGGGGCCGGAGGACTCTGTCCATCAGTCGCTGAAATGTGGCCGGGGCGCCGTGTACTCCAAAGGGGAGGACGCGGTATTGAAATAGGCCGTCGGGGGTCGCGAATGCGGTTTTGGCTCTCGCCCGTCTGGTTAGGGGTACCTGCCAATAGCCTTTGGTGAGGTCCAGGGTGCTCACGAATCGAGCGGGCCCCAGCCGCTCGATTAATTCATCTACCCTTGGCATCGGGTATGCGTCAAAAGTGGATATTTCATTCAGTTTTCTAAAATCATTGCAAAACCGAAGCGTCCCGTCTGGCTTCGGCACAATGACAATGGGGCTGGACCAGGGGCTGTGGGACTCTTCTATTACGCCCAACTCGAGCATTTTCTTCACTTCGCCCCGGATGGCTTCTCTCCGGGCCTCGGGGATGCGGTAGGGCCGCTGTCGCACCACTTTTCCCGGCGTCGTCTCAATGTCGTGTTGGATAGCGTGTGTCCGTCCTGGCAGCTCGGAGAACACATCATGACTCCTTCCTAGGAGTTCCTTGAGATCTTGTAGTTGCTCTGGCCCCAGGTCCTGTCCGATGTCCACGGGGATCGTCTGCGGTGGCCTGGGTTGTGCGAGGGTGAGGAGGGCTAGGGGGCCGGGTCTCTCGGCGTCGTGCCATGGCTTCAGAATGTTTATGTGGTATATCTGGTGGCCTTTCCTCCTCCCCGGCTGACAGACCCGGTAATTCACTGGCCCGACCTTCTCGGTTACTTCAAATGGTCCCTGCCATTTTGCCAGGAATTTGCAGTCATGGCTGGGCACCAGCACCAGGACCTTCTCTCCTACCTGGAACTGCCGGGGTTTGGCTCCCCTGTTATAGGTGCGCGCCTGGGCTGCCTGGGCTTCCTCCATGTGACTCCGTACCAGTGGCCAGACCTTTTTGGCTCTCTCCTGGAGCCGCTCCACATGTTCGATAACATTCCGGAGGGGGGAGGGCTGGCTTTCCCAGGCCTCCTTGGCCAGGTCGAGTAGGCCACGGGGGTTTCGGCCGTAGAGGAGTTCGAACGGTGAGTATCCGGTGGAGGCCTGTGGCACCTCCCGTATGGCGAACAGCACGTATGGGAGGAGTTGGTCCCAATCTTTTCCGTCCACGTCAATCAGCTTTTTTAGCATCTTTTTCAGGGTTTGGTTGAATCTCTCGACAAGTCCATCGGTCTGGGGGTGATAAACAGAAGTTCTGATACGGGTGATTTTCAGCCATTTGTATAACGCCGTCATTACTCTGGACATAAAACAGGACCCTTGGTCTGTGAGTACCTGCTCCGCTATTCCCACTCTGCTAAATAGCAGGAACAGTTCTCGAGCGACATTTTTGGCATTAGCGGTGCGTAAAGGTATTGCCTCAGGGTAACGAGTAGCATAATCCACTATTACCAGTATGTATCGGTGTCCTCGGCTGGACTTCGGGAGAGGCCCCACGATATCCATGGCCAGCCTGGAGAACGGGACCTCGATGATTGGCAGTGGAATCAGTGGGTTCCGGTACATTGGCCGGGGTGCCGTTTTCTGGCACTCGCCACAACACCGACAGAACAGTTCAATGGCTTTCTTTATGCCGGGCCAATAGAATCTGCGTAGCACTCTATCATACGTTTTTTGGACCCCTAAGTGGGCCCCCAGTTGGTGAGTGTGGGCCAAATACAACACTCTGGATACGTATGTTTTTGGTACTAACAATTGTTCTATTAAATCCCCCCCCGGAGTTTTGGCGACTCGATACAACAACCCATGTTTAACAATAAACTGTGGAAAGTTTTGTCTCACCCCGGAACAGTGCTGGCCATCGATGCCAGTGACGGCGCGGCGGCCGGCTTCCAAATTCGGATCGGCCCACTGGGCCGAGGCAAACTCTCCGCGTCCCGGAGGTCCAGGGTCGTCCGGGAGCGGAAACTCCGCGAAAGGGTCCTCGTCGAGAGGAGGCGTGTCCGACTCGGCTGGCCGGGGTGGACCGTCTTCCGCGGCTGATGTTTCGGACTGCGGTCCGTCTGATCCCGGCCGGAAGGCTGGGCAGGCCAGGCGCGGTCGGGCCATCCTTTTTCCCCTCGGTTTCTCTCGTCGGGGCTTCTCCGGCCGACGACCGTGACTCCAGTACCGGCTGAATAGGGGGCAGTCGGTGCCTATCAGGAGCGGGACCGGGAGGTTGGGCACCACGCCGGCGGCTACTTTTACGTCGCCTTTCGGGGTCTGGACCCGTATATAACTGACCGGATAGCTCTTCACGTCCCCGTGGACGCACGTCACCGGCATTGTCTCTGTAGTGAGGACCTCCACGAGGTCAGCCCGCACGAGCGTCACCCCACTACCGGAGTCTAGGAGGGCGTGGGTGTCGATGCGGCCCACCCGGACCGGCAGTGTCGCCTGCTGGCGAGGGCCTCCTCCGGTGTGGAGGGAGGGCCGTGGTTCGTCTCCGGCGGCGGAAGGCATCGACACATCCCGGTCGGGGCAGGACCAGGAGAGGTGGTCCTCTTGTCCGCAGACATAGCACCTCCTCAGCTGCCGACTCACTCGGTCGGCCTGGGCACGAGGGTCCCTCTGGGTCGGGGGCTGTAGCGGCGGTGGCCGGCGTCGGCTGTCTCGGCTGGGTCTGTCGGCTATGGCGGGCTTTCGGAGGGGCTCGTTCTGCGTGTGGCGCATCATGTCGGCGCTGACTTGGTGGTTCTCTAGCAAGGCCACCAATGCGTTCAGCGATGAGGGGCTCACCTGGGCAGCATATTTTCGGGCGTCGGGCGGCAAGGAGCGGATACATCTGTCTATTACGAGGCGTTCTATCCACGGGGGCTCCCCGGTGGAGGTGAGCCAACTCTGGGTGAGCCTCAGCAAATCGGCGACTTGGGAGCGGGGCGGTTGGTCCGGGGTGTACCTCCAGCCATGGTACCTTTGTGCGCGAGCAGGAAGGCTGTAGCCGTAACTGGCGAGGATGGCGGTGCGCAGCTTCACAAAGTCGCGGGCCTCTCCCATGGACATGTCCCGGCAAACCCTCTGTGCCTGGCCCGTGAGGAAGGGCGCGATGATGCCTCCCCAGTGGGCTGCGGGCCATCCCTCTCGCACCGCCGTTCTTTCGAAGAGCTCCATGTATGCCTCGATATCATCGTCGGGGGTCTGCTTAGTGAGGACATCTCCTGGAGCCCGGGAAGTCGAGCCGTCTTTCTCTATTTTTTTTATCAGTTCGTGTACTGCCTGCTGGAGGTCAGTTTGGCTTTGGATTAGGGCCACCAGAGCCTGTGCTTGCTCCATGGTGCGTGCGGTTGGCGTTGAATCAGAGTGCCCGCATTCTCCACCACTTGTGGCAACTCTGATTCAATCCAAGACACATAAAACAGTTTTAAACGCCGAAGCGTTGTTTTATTCACCAAAATGAAAACTCTTCCCTTATCGGGGTATGTCCATGAAATATATATAACTAAAGTAGGCTGGGTTAGCCTGGGGCCCGTGAGGGGGTTTGCTCCCCACCACGTAGCCAGGGCTCCGTTCCTCGGTTAAGTGCTCCCGTAACGTGCCTGTGGACGAGAGGAGAGAGGGTCTGTCAGGCAACATCATTTTATGACACGAGAATGTTTAGGGAGAGGAGTGGAAATCTGACTTACCGCCCGACAGCAAGGAGCGCTTCCACCTGGAGGAAAACCGGCCACACAGTGAGCTTCAGAGCGGCGTCTGTTTTTCTAGGGCCACTGATTGGGGATCTGTTCCAGCCGGGCGCTCTGTTCCTAACAGCGCCCGGCTGCTAGCGGTCCCACTGATTCAGGACATAATTGGGGAAGTACCTATCAGTGATGACGCGTCCCAGACAGCGTTTCTGTTGGGATCCCCCTGCTCTGACGTCACTGTGGTGGCTGGCTGTCCTCCGGCTCTCACCTGTCAGGGGGTAGGCTGACGAGACTCCACACTTTTTATTTCAGTGCCTTCAGTAAGACACTCAACACTCGGTAGTTTTGACTCAATTTGTCCACTTATCAGTTATCAATATAAAGTGATGTACATATTATTACACTACCTGGGTGGTGTACAGCGTGTTGTATTTTTAGCTCTATATTTAAATTTTCAGTAAATTATGTAGAGTATTGCAATATATCGCAATATGTATTGTATCGCAATGTATCGTGATACAATCGTATCGCGACCCATGTATCGTGATACGTATCGTATCGTGAGGTCCTTGCCAATACCCAGACCTATATGTGTAATATATTAAGTGTTCCTCTGTGCTCTATGAGGCCATTTAGAGGCCATTTACACCTGGCGCTAACATGCGTTTTCTGTGATCAGATTGTATTTGATCACTTCAACCTGATTCCATTTACACCTGGCGCTAACATGTGTTTTCTGCAATCTGATTGCAATCTGACTGCAGAAATTGTTGTCCTCTCAATCCGCATAAAGTTGCTGTATCCAGATTGAGAGGACACATTGCATTTACACTTGTGTTCAATGTGTACACAATGCATCCCTGACCACCTCCGGAGGTGGTTTGGCCGATCAGATTGCAATCCTTCAATGCGTTTTGGGGGTGTTTACACCTGGCATTTCAAGTGATAAAACACAATGTGATTGCAATCTGATCACAGAAAACACATGTTAACGCCAGGTGTAAATGGCTGCTAATGCATAAGCTCCAGCGCACACATCATTTACATATCATTCACATATCATTTAACTACAACGGCCAATCATCATTTTAACAACCTGTTTTCTCGATTTCTTAAAGGTTTGTAACAGAGGTGACAGGTTCTAGACTAGTAGCCTAACACAATACAGGGCTATTCAGGACAGGGTTTCATTTGAAATAGTACATTAAGGATTGTGTCATTTGTGTCTATTTGTGTTTTCAGCAATCTGTCCTGGCTGCTCTGTGATGGAGGTAAAGTCACAACTTAGCGTTTCACTTATTGGAGCTCCTTCATCCCAACAGCCGTCCGTATTCCAAACAAACAATGAAAGACTTTCACACACTGTCATATTTGCACGTTGCCACATGCACTTTTACTTACTTTTAGCTCTAATCGTATGTATGTTTTTAACCCTTATGTCTGTTTATTTGTTTTTGTCGTTTCTACCCAGTTTTCTCATGTTTCTAAGCTGACATAATAAATAAATGTTAATATATATATATATATATATATATATATATATATATATATATATATATATATATATATATATATATGATATATATACACACACACACACACACACACACACACACACATACATACATGCATACATATATAATATAAACATATATGATGATCTTTGACAGGAGTTGATAGGTTCATAGTTAACCCACTTCACAGGCTGAGAGCCAGTCTTGTTGTTAGTGCGACACCTAGTGGCCAAACATCAAACTCGGCGTCCCTGTAATAGACCAAATCACCGTGACGTCACCATGTAAACAAATTTACTTCCGGGTACCACTTGGGGAAGGCGGCAGGTTTAAATGTGCGTGTTGTCAAATAAATGCTGTCAAACCCTCTCGTTGTTTTCGGCCGACTACTTTCAATTTAAATGGTTAAACGGTTGGTAAACATGCTTGTCCGACGTATCTAGCCTTTCTTCTGTGTTTGTTTTATGTAGTGTTAGCTAGCTAATAATGTTTGTTTGTCTGTCAAACTCGCTGTTTTGCAGACTCATTAACGTAGAAGAGCCTGGTGACGCGAGGTTACGTTAACGTTACAAACAGAGCTACTGACGCCACGTTAATTTAATTTAGCGTCAAGTCTACTCTGGTCTGGTCCAACAGGTAAATTAGCTAGTCTGGTCGTTAGTGAAAGTGTTGTTATGAATGATATTAAACAACAACACAACACGGACGAACCATTTTTGTCTTCTTTGTCTGTTTTTGTCTTCAACACGTCAGTTTGTGCCGTCCACCGCCATTATAATGTGTGGACCCAGGGGTACCCGGAAGTAAATGTAAACATCCAGGTGATTTGGTCTATACAGTACTTTTGAGTTCAGGCTCTGGCAGTCTTTTGAATGGCCCATGTGTCTTACATTGTGTTGCATCAGTATTCCTTGAAAAACACCCACTTCAAATGTATTCATACATTTTCCTCTCATGTTCTATTTATGATAGAGACAGACAGCACTTTGCCCAGGCCATCGCCATTCTGAACACCCATGAAGGTGAGAGGTCTGCCCTCCACACATTACCCAAACATCTCTCTCTCTCACTCTCTCTCTCTCTCTCTCTCTCTCTCTCTCTCTCACAGATAGATTTAATTCACTATAAATAATATCACTTTATGTGGATATTCATATTATTTTCGTTATTTTTCAGGACTACCAGCGCATGTTGGATTTGATGAGGGACATCATTCTGGCCACAGACCTGGCTCACCACCTTCGCATCTTCAAGGACCTTCAGAAGATGGCTGATGGTGCGTAGTGTAGCAGTAATACAGTGAAGTGTCAATGAACAGCCGTATACATCAGCTGCTCTCAGCTTCTTTCACTCACAACCTCTACTTGAGTCCAAAACTGTGACACCAACACGTGGTCTTTATTTTCCTTCTTCACGTTATTTCATTAAGATTAGAAGTGTTTACTGAATTAGAAACTTTTGTGTTGTTGAAAATCATTTTGTGATGTTCCCAACGGTGCACCATGAGTATACCCATCTCTTCTGGGGATATATTGTGGAATTACAATATATACTGTACCAATGTTACCATTATGCTTTCCTACGTTTTGCTTCATCTTATTCTCATACCTCTGAAGTCAAACTCCAAAATCCCCTTGCAGTATCCATCCATGGCTTTCTTACCTTCTGATCATTTTATCTGACTAAGTTCCCCCTTCATAGTGTAAAGAGACAATGGGCTACATGCACAAGTCCACTACTTCCTGAAATGAGTACAGCTTCTTTATTTCCTGTCATCACTATTGGATGAAGTGATTAATGTCAGGTGTGCTGCAGTCACAACAGTCATCAGGCACACCTGATTCATCAGTTCATCCAATAGTGTAGGACAGGAAATAAAGAAGCTGTACTAATTTCAGGAAGTAAAGAAGTTGTGCATGTAGTCTATTGCTCAGTGCAGCCTTATGTAATATAATTGGCTATAACTTCCTGGCCAGTAGTTTGCTACGCCTGAATGCAATCAATGCTACATTACCGCGAGTGGAGCTGTCCTCAGTCGAATCAATTTTGAGCAGTTAAAGTGCTTCAATGACATGAATAACCTCTTAACTGGTGACTGCTTTACACCAGTGTGAAACATGTCAAACTTGCTCTACAGCACAATTAAACCAACACAGAACGACAGGCTGCTACTGGGTCTAAATTTCATTAAATATATAATTTCTTCTTACCAAACTACACGTGCCCAACACAACACAATCCCTTATTGTGGCGTTTAATTATTTTCTACTTTCTATTCATAGAAAGTCTTAGGAGCACATACATCTGAGTGTGGGACACTGAATACAATTTGTGATAATCAATTACTTTTTCAATCAGACATTTTATGGCAAAGCTAAAGCGTTTGTGCCAAAGGATAACTTAGATTCTGATAATAGACCTTATTCGCTAACCCTGACGCCACCATATTGTTGACATACCGTCCTGCGCGCACACAGCGCTGCAGCTGACAACTAGTAATAGCCTTATTGTCATTTCTGTTCCATTACAAAATAGCGATGGTAATGACAGCAATAAAAACCCCACAGTTGTTTGTATGCTGCCGTTAATGCCTGTAATAATAAACAAAAGAAAAAACGAGGTGAACAAACTTTGCTGTGAGGAGCTGTCAGAAAGTTTCACCTGTCTCTCCTAACTATCCACACCTCTCCTGTGCTGCTGACGTATCCTCCGTCTCGCTCCCTTCACGTCTGTGGACGGTAGAGATAGAAACAAACCACAGGGACTTTATTGCTGTCATTACTACAGCCGTGTGTAACGCATGTCACCATCCAAACACAACAGGAATGATACAGGTAACGATAACGGCGGCTAGCTTCCTATAAACGCTGCTCTCACATAGGCTGTCACTTAAAGCTGCAGCGCTATGTCAACAATATGGCGGCGGTGTGCGTGCCCGTACGTGAGTGACGTCAATCGAATAAGGTCTATAGCAGTATGGAAAAGTCAATTTTATTTATTTAACGCCAAATCATAACAAGTTATCTCGAGATGCTTTATAAATAGACGGTTTACAAATAGCTGTTCAGAGAAAGTGATTTATGATAGCGTGAACGACATTGTGTGTGTGTGTGTGTGAGATACAACCCAAAGAGTCGGACCCACCGCTCCATGCTGTTGTGCCTGTTGATGACATCATGTGACCTGTCAGACCAGACCAAGGGTTGGAAGACAACGCGCAAGATCGCTGTCAGTTCAAAGTCGACAGCAATGTCTATAGGAAGCGTTTGAGCCCAAAACATGACTCGTTTATTTTTTGGGTTTACGACAACAACAAAAAATTAGCTCAAAATAACTATTACTGTAAATTTTATTACACGCCACATTTTTTACATTACACCCCCCCCCCCCCCCCCCCCTTCATATCTTGTTTTGGAATGAAATTATTCCTATCTTAATCCAATGCTTTGCTTTCACTTCACAGCTCGCCGTGGGGCTGCAATAGGTTTATTTCAATTGTGGAAGCAAAATGGTGTGAGCCAAAGCAATGCTATATCAATGCTATCAGCACTCAGATATTTAGATCTTATTCCTGTGCACAGCCTACTATGGGGTTTGAACTACACTGTCTGACAAATATAGTTTATTCCACAATACAAATATTGCACATTATTATTACAATGATAATCATTTGAACAATTATCACTCTCATGATTAGTGTAATATCAGATAGTTGTATTGGGTTCAGAGATATTTGTCTCTGGAGAACTATTTTCATTCTACTTCTACAGTGACACTAAAGTTACTTATGGCCCATTTCCACTGCAGGTAGTAGCGCGGTCCCGCTCCGCTCGACTTGATAAATGGTCTCATTCCACCGGTAAAAACTGTCCCAGCCCGGGTTGTATTGGCCTCGAGTCGTGCTACTTGTCGTACCTGCCTCGTCTGGGTTCTATTCTGTGAACCCGGTACCATACGGTGACGTGAAAACATTGTTGACGACTGATTGGTCAGGCAGAATCGTGTCAATGCAATGCTGCATACCAGTTTAGTGGGCTTACCTTCTCTTCTGTTATGTATATTTCCATCAGTCTTTTGTTTTGCTGCCTTCGCCTCTGGTGAAATAAAATCGCGGCGGTGATTTCAATTGTCTGAAAAAAGTCAGCTGCTCAGGAAGCTAGTTGAGTGCAGCGCTCCGCTAGGCCGCAGCGGGTCTTTGGTGAAGCCGCGGTCTTGCCTGGTCAGAAGCCGCCGGGGTACAGGCTTCACTCTGTTGCGCCTCTCCCGTCCGCGCGCAGCGCATGCCTGTGAGTTTGACTAACTACAAAGTGATATCCATTCTCCTGGCCGATTGTCACATTTGCCCATGTACACTGTAGGTCATTTAGAGGCACCAGTATTTCATAAACAGTTTAAAAGTTCTGTGGATGGATTTAATTGTAACGTTATGTTATAGCCTACTTCGGCTATTAGGCGGAGGACAGATATGCGGTCGCTATGACGACCAGCTGTGGGCGGGGGCAGATGAACGGCGGTCGAAGCAGAACATCCATCGGGCCGAAACGAGTAGAGCCGACTGGTGACGAGCTGTGCAGGGCAGTAAAATGTGGTGGAAATGAGCCATAAGCTACCGTAAATTCCGGACTATAAGCCGCACCTTTTTTCCCGTTTTTTGGCCTTTTTTGGCCCCTGCGGCTTATATAACGGTGCGGCTTATCTATGGATTTTTTCAAAAAAAAAAAAAAAAAAAAGCTCTTTTTTAGCACTCTTTCTAACTATAAATCCACTTCTGTTTTAATTTCCTCTCTTGCCCTCTTTTCACCACACTGTATGACACTGTATGACACTGTATGACACTGTGTGCACTGTAAATAACAACACAGGTGGTGTTGTGTTATGTTGTTTTGTTGAAATGTTAATAAATGGGAGCATACATATGGTAATTAAACATTAAAACACAATAAAAAAAAAAAAAAAAAAACATTAAAACACCCGTGGCTTATAGTCCGGTGCGGCTTATATAAGAAAAAAATAGTCAACTTTGAAGGTGCGGCTTATACACCGGTGCGCCTTATAGTCCGGAATTTACGGTAATTAAACACAGTCCAACAGCGGTTTCTAAACAGATTAAAACATGCATTAGCGCCACCCACACTCACTGCTCAAATGACCCAGCCCTTCAGATTACTTATTTTATTGTTAATGTAGGCATTACAGGTGGTATTTATGTAAAATATAGAGTGACAGCTTGGAATAGATATAAAATTTAAGTTTCTACACTTCACTGTGGGTTTGTGATGCACCTGTGTTGAACCAATGGGCGCTCAGCTTGATGTGTTTCTCGTCATCCTCTGTCAGCCACAGTCAGGCGCAGTTGGTGGGGAGCTCGTTGCTGGACCTTCCTGTCGGGTCTGTTTGAGGAGTGGTTCTCCCTGTTGTTCCTGTGAGGTGATCGGGAGCGGCTCCTCTCGTGGCGTCCCGAGTGAGCAGAGGACTGGTGATGTCTTCCAGCAGGGACCTGAGAAGAGATTTCACAGTTACTGGTTCCAGTGCCCTGTCAGTGTTTGGGCCCTAAGCCCTCCATATTAAATTGTCTGGATGGGCCTGTCACTGACAATACACATCAGTGGAAAACTAACCTGCAAATTAAATATGGCTGAATTTGTGTGCCGTATCCTCCAGACTGCTGCATTTTTCACTAAGTAGGGATGCCGCTAGTTATTAAGACTAACTTTCATATTTATTTCAATGTATTAGAGCAGCACAAATTAACTCGATCATCTTGGCTATCGTCAGCAACAGGATTTTGCTTAACACGTTCACTGCCAATGACGTGTTTTTACGTCAAACAAAATCCAACCGTTCACTGCCAATGACGTGTTTTTACGTCAATTTTTTTTTTCGATTTTGTTTTTTTGACGGTGGGATGTGCATCTAACCCTTTTACATCTCTTATATAAGTATTGGACGTGTACAACGTGTACAACCCATTCCACCGACCCACTAAGTGGCGACAGTGCTTTCCTGACTAGAGGAAGGCAAGCAAAAAGCAGTGTGACGAAGCCATTCTCATGAAAATGGTTTGGCGAAAACGCTTTCGTTTTCGCGCTGATTGCTGGCGATGCGGGATTGCAAATTTGCATAATAGATTATGGGTGGAACACACTTTGAAACACGCAGCATAAATATGACCAGAATCGCA
>NW_028151326.1:0-42619 GCF_964638095.1 Poromitra crassiceps
CTGAATACTGCACTGAGTCAATGCGGTCTTAGCCTCTCTGGTGTCAACACTCTGTCTGATTTTGGATTTTTTTTTTTTTTTTCAAAGTCAGACTTGACACCAGAGAGGCTGAATACCGCACTGAGTCAATGCGGTCTTAGCCTCTCTGGTGTCAACACTCTGTCTGATTTTGGATTTTTTTTTTCTTTTTTCAAAGTCAGACTTGACACCAGAGAGGCTGAATACCGCACTGAGTCAATGCGGTCTTAGCCTCTCTGGTCTCAACACTCTGTCTGATTTTGGATTTTTTTTTTTTTTTTTCCAAAATCAGACTTGACACCAGAGAGGCTGAATACCGCACTGAGTCAATGCGGTCTTAGCCTCTCTGGTGTCAACACTCTGTCTGATTTTGGATTTTTTTTTTTTTTCCAAAATCAGACTTGACACCAGAGAGGCTGAATACCGCACTGAGTCAATGCGGTCTTAGCCTCTCTGGTCTCAACACTCTGTCTGATTTTGGATTTTTTTTTTTTTTTTTCCAAAATCAGACTTGACACCAGAGAGGCTGAATACCGCACTGAGTCAATGCGGTCTTAGCCTCTCTGGTCTCAACACTCTGTCTGATTTTGGATTTTTTTTTTTTTTTTTCAAAGTCAGACTTGACACCAGAGAGGCTGAATACCGCACTGAGTCAATGCGGTCTTAGCCTCTCTGGTCTCAACACTCTGTCTGATTTTGGATTTTTTTTTTTTTTTTTCAAAGTCAGACTTGACACCAGAGAGGCTGAATACCGCACTGAGTCAATGCGGTCTTAGCCTCTCTGGTGTCAACACTCTGTCTGATTTTGGATTTTTTTTTTTTTTTTCAAAGTCAGACTTGACACCAGAGAGGCTGAATACCGCACTGAGTCAATGCGGTCTTAGCCTCTCTGGTCTCAACACTCTGTCTGATTTTGGATTTTTTTTTTTTTTTTTCAAAGTCAGACTTGACACCAGAGAGGCTGAATACCGCACTGAGTCAATGCGGTCTTAGCCTCTCTGGTCTCAACACTCTGTCTGATTTTGGATTTTTTTTTTTTCAAAGTCAGACTTGACACCAGAGAGGCTGAATACCGCACTGAGTCAATGCGGTCTTAGCCTCTCTGGTGTCAACACTCTGTCTGATTTTGGATTTTTTTTTTTTTTTTCCAAAATCAGACTTGACACCAGAGAGGCTGAATACCGCACTGAGTCAATGCGGTCTTAGCCTCTCTGGTCTCAACACTCTGTCTGATTTTGGATTTTTTTTTTTTTTTCCAAAGTCAGACTTGACACCAGAGAGGCTGAATACCGCACTGAGTCAATGCGGTCTTAGCCTCTCTGGTCTCAACACTCTGTCTGATTTTGGATTTTTTTTTTTTTTTTCAAAGTCAGACTTGACACCCAGAGAGGCTGAATACCGCACTGAGTCAATGCGGTCTTAGCCTCTCTGGTCTCAACACTCTGTCTGATTTTGGATTTTTTTTTTTTTTCCAAAGTCAGACTTGACACCAGAGAGGCTGAATACCGCACTGAGTCAATGCGGTCTTAGCCTCTCTGGTGTCAACACTCTGTCTGATTTTGGATTTTTTTTTTTTTTCAAAGTCAGACTTGACACCAGAGAGGCTGAATACCGCACTGAGTCAATGCGGTCTTAGCCTCTTCTGGTGTCAACACTCTGTCTGATTTTGGATTTTTTTTTTTTTTTCAAAGTCAGACTTGACACCAGAGAGGCTGAATACCGCACTGAGTCAATGCGGTCTTAGCCTCTCTGGTCTCAACACTCTGTCTGATTTTGGATTTTTTTTTTTTTTTCAAAGTCAGACTTGACACCAGAGAGGCTGAATACCGCACTGAGTCAATGCGGTCTTAGCCTCTCTGGTGCTCAACACTCTGTCTGATTTTGGATTTTTTTTTTTTTTTTCCAAAGTCAGACTTGACACCAGAGAGGCTGAATACCGCACTGAGTCAATGCGGTCTTAGCCTCTCTGGTGTCAACACTCTGTCTGATTTTGGATTTTTTTTTTTTTTCTAAAAGTCAGACTTGACACCAGAGAGGCTGAATACCGCACTGAGTCAATGCGGTCTTAGCCTCTCTGGTGCTCAACACTCTGTCTGATTTTGGATTTTTTTTTTTTTTTTTCAAAGTCAGACTTGACACCAGAGAGGCTGAATACCGCACTGAGTCAATGCGGTCTTAGCCTCTCTGGTCTCAACACTCTGTCTGATTTTGGATTTTTTTTTTTTTTTTCAAAGTCAGACTTGACACCAGAGAGGCTTGAATACCGCACTGAGTCAATGCGGTCTTAGCCTCTCTGGTGTCAACACTCTGTCTGATTTTGGATTTTTTTTTTTTTTTTCAAAGTCAGACTTGACACCAGAGAGGCTGAATACCGCACTGAGTCAATGCGGTCTTAGCCTCTCTGGTGTCAACACTCTGTCTGATTTTGGATTTTTTTTTTTTTTTTCAAAGTCAGACTTGACACCAGAGAGGCTGAATACCGCACTGAGTCAATGCGGTCTTAGCCTCTCTGGTCTCAACACTCTGTCTGATTTTGGATTTTTTTTTTTTTTTTCAAAGTCAGACTTGACACCAGAGAGGCTGAATACCGCACTGAGTCAATGCGGTCTTAGCCTCTCTGGTCTCAACACTCTGTCTGATTTTGGATTTTTTTTTTTTTTTTCAAAGTCAGACTTGACACCAGAGAGGCTGAATACCGCACTGAGTCAATGCGGTCTTAGCCTCTCTGGTCTCAACACTCTGTCTGATTTTGGATTTTTTTTTTTTTTTTCCAAAATCAGACTTGACACCAGAGAGGCTGAATACCGCACTGAGTCAATGCGGTCTTAGCCTCTCTGGTGTCAACACTCTGTCTGATTTTGGATTTTTTTTTTTTTTTTCCAAAGTCAGACTTGACACCAGAGAGGCTGAATACCGCACTGAGTCAATGCGGTCTTAGCCTCTCTGGTCTCAACACTCGGTCTGATTTTGGATTTTTTTTTTTTTTTCCAAAATCAGACTTGACACCAGAGAGGCTGAATACCGCACTGAGTCAATGCGGTCTTAGCCTCTCTGGTCCACACTCTGTCTGATTTTGGATTTTTTTTTTTTTTTTTCAAAGTCAGACTTGACACCAGAGAGGCTGAATACCGCACTGAGTCAATGCGGTCTTAGCCTCTCTGGTCTCAACACTCTGTCTGATTTTGGATTTTTTTTTTTTTTTTCAAAGTCAAGACTTGACACCAGAGAGGCTGAATACCGCACTGAGTCAATGCGGTCTTAGCCTCTCTGGTGTCAACACTCTGTCTGATTTTGGATTTTTTTTTTTTTTTCAAAGTCAGACTTGACACCAGAGAGGCTGAATACCGCACTGAGTCAATGCGGTCTTAGCCTCTCTGGTCTCAACACTCTGTCTGATTTTGGATTTTTTTTTTTTTTTTCAAAGTCAGACTTGACACCAGAGAGGCTGAATACCGCACTGAGTCAATGCGGTCTTAGCCTCTCTGGTCTCAACACTCTGTCTGATTTTGGATTTTTTTTTTTTTTTTTCAAAGTCAGACTTGACACCAGAGAGGCTGAATACCGCACTGAGTCAATGCGGTCTTAGCCTCTCTGGTGTCAACACTCTGTCTGATTTGGATTTTTTTTTTTTTTTTTCCAAAATCAGACTTGACACCAGAGAGGCTGAATACCGCACTGAGTCAATGCGGTCTTAGCCTCTCTGGTCGTCAACACTCTGTCTGATTTTGGATTTTTTTTTTTTTTTTCAAAGTCAGACTTGACACCAGAGAGGCTGAATACCGCACTGAGTCAATGCGGTCTTAGCCTCTCTGGTCTCAACACTCTGTCTGATTTGGATTTTTTTTTTTTTTTTCAAAGTCAGACTTGACACCAGAGAGGCTGAATACCGCACTGAGTCAATGCGGTCTTAGCCTCTCTGGTCTCAACACTCTGTCTGATTTTGGATTTTTTTTTTTTTTTCAAAGTCAGACTTGACACCAGAGAGGCTGAATACCGCACTGAGTCAATGCGGTCTTAGCCTCTCTGGTGTCAACACTCTGTCTGATTTTGGATTTTTTTTTTTTTTTTTCAAAGTCAGACTTGACACCAGAGAGGCTGAATACCGCACTGAGTCAATGCGGTCTTAGCCTCTCTGGTCTCAACACTCTGTCTGATTTGGATTTTTTTTTTTTTTTTTCAAAGTCAGACTTGACACCAGAGAGGCTGAATACCGCACTGAGTCAATGCGGTCTTAGCCTCTCTGGTCTTCAACACTCTGTCTGATTTTGGATTTTTTTTTTTTTTTTCAAAGTCAGACTTGACACCAGAGAGGCTGAATACCGCACTGAGTCAATGCGGTCTTAGCCTCTCTGGTGTCAACACTCTGTCTGATTTTGGATTTTTTTTTTTTTTTTTCAAAGTCAGACTTGACACCAGAGAGGCTGAATACCGCACTGAGTCAATGCGGTCTTAGCCTCTCTGGTCTCAACACTCTGTCTGATTTGGATTTTTTTTTTTTTTTCAAAGTCAGACTTGACACCAGAGAGGCTGAATACCGCACTGAGTCAATGCGGTCTTAGCCTCTCTGGTCTCAACACTCTGTCTGATTTTGGATTTTTTTTTTTTTTTTCAAAGTCAGACTTGACACCAGAGAGGCTGAATACCGCACTGAGTCAATGCGGTCTTAGCCTCTCTGGTCTCAACACTCTGTCTGATTTTGGATTTTTTTTTTTTTTTTCAAAGTCAGACTTGACACCAGAGAGGCTGAATACCGCACTGAGTCAATGCGGTCTTAGCCTCTCTGGTGTCAACACTCTGTCTGATTTTGGATTTTTTTTTTTTTTTTCAAAGTCAGACTTGACACCAGAGAGGCTGAATACCGCACTGAGTCAATGCGGTCTTAGCCTCTCTGGTCTCAACACTCTGTCTGATTTTGGATTTTTTTTTTTTTTTTCAAAGTCAGACTTGACACCAGAGAGGCTGAATACCGCACTGAGTCAATGCGGTCTTAGCCTCTCTGGTCTCAACACTCTGTCTGATTTTGGATTTTTTTTTTTTTTTTCCAAAATCAGACTTGACACCAGAGAGGCTGAATACCGCACTGAGTCAATGCGGTCTTAGCCTCTCTGGTGTCAACACTCTGTCTGATTTTGGATTTTTTTTTTTTTTTTCCAAAGTCAGACTTGACACCAGAGAGGCTGAATACCGCACTGAGTCAATGCGGTCTTAGCCTCTCTGGGTCTCAACACTCTGTCTGATTTTGGATTTTTTTTTTTTTTTTCAAAGTCAGACTTGACACCAGAGAGGCTGAATACCGCACTGAGTCAATGCGGTCTTAGCCTCTCTGGTCTCAACACTCTGTCTGATTTTGGATTTTTTTTTTTTTTTTCAAAATCAGACTTGACACCAGAGAGGCTGAATACCGCACTGAGTCAATGCGGTCTTAGCCTCTCTGGTGTCAACACTCTGTCTGATTTTGGATTTTTTTTTTTTTTTTCAAAGTCAGACTTGACACCAGAGAGGCTGAATACCGCACTGAGTCAATGCGGTCTTAGCCTCTCTGGTCTCAACACTCTGTCTGATTTTGGATTTTTTTTTTTTTTTTTCAAAGTCAGACTTGACACCAGAGAGGCTGAATACCGCACTGAGTCAATGCGGTCTTAGCCTCTCTGGTCTCAACACTCTGTCTGATTTTGGATTTTTTTTTTTTTTTTCAAAGTCAGACTTGACACCAGAGAGGCTGAATACCGCACTGAGTCAATGCGGTCTTAGCCTCTCTGGTCTCAACACTCTGTCTGATTTTGGATTTTTTTTTTTTTTTTTCAAAGTCAGACTTGACACCAGAGAGGCTGAATACCGCACTGAGTCAATGCGGGGTCTTAGCCTCTCTGGTGTCAACACTCTGTCTGATTTTGGATTTTTTTTTTTTTTTTTCCAAAAGTCAGACTTGACACCAGAGAGGCTGAATACCGCACTGAGTCAATGCGGTCTTAGCCTCTCTGGTCTCAACACTCTGTCTGATTTTGGATTTTTTTTTTTTTTTTCAAAGTCAGACTTGACACCAGAGAGGCTGAATACCGCACTGAGTCAATGCGGTCTTAGCCTCTCTGGTCTCAACACTCTGTCTGATTTTGGATTTTTTTTTTTTTTTTTTCAAAGTCAGACTTGACACCAGAGAGGCTGAATACCGCACTGAGTCAATGCGGTCTTAGCCTCTCTGGTGTCAACACTCTGTCTGATTTTGGATTTTTTTTTTTTTTTTCCAAAAGTCAGACTTGACACCAGAGAGGCTGAATACCGCACTGAGTCAATGCGGTCTTAGCCTCTCTGGTCTTCAACACTCTGTCTGATTTTGGATTTTTTTTTTTTTTTTTCAAAGTCAGACTTGACACCAGAGAGGCTGAATACCGCACTGAGTCAATGCGGTCTTAGCCTCTCTGGTCTCAACACTCTGTCTGATTTTGGATTTTTTTTTTTTTTTTCAAAGTCAGACTTGACACCAGAGAGGCTGAATACCGCACTGAGTCAATGCGGTCTTAGCCTCTCTGGTCTCAACACTCTGTCTGATTTTGGATTTTTTTTTTTTTTTTTCAAAGTCAGACTTGACACCAGAGAGGCTGAATACCGCACTGAGTCAATGCGGTCTTAGCCTCTCTGGTGTCAACACTCTGTCTGATTTTGGATTTTTTTTTTTTTTTTTCAAAGTCAGACTTGACACCAGAGAGGCTGAATACCGCACTGAGTCAATGCGGTCTTAGCCTCTCTGGTGCTCAACACTCTGTCTGATTTTGGATTTTTTTTTTTTTTTTCAAGTCAGACTTGACACCAGAGAGGCTGAATACCGCACTGAGTCAATGCGGTCTTAGCCTCTCTGGTCTCAACACTCTGTCTGATTTTGGATTTTTTTTTTTTTTTTCAAAGTCAGACTTGACACCAGAGAGGCTGAATACCGCACTGAGTCAATGCGGTCTTAGCCTCTCTGGTCTCAACACTCTGTCTGATTTTGGATTTTTTTTTTTTTTTTTTCAAAGTCAGACTTGACACCAGAGAGGCTGAATACCGCACTGAGTCAATGCGGTCTTAGCCTCTCTGGTGTCAACACTCTGTCTGATTTTGGATTTTTTTTTTTTTTTTCAAAGTCAGACTTGACACCAGAGAGGCTGAATACCGCACTGAGTCAATGCGGTCTTAGCCTCTCTGGTCTCAACACTCTGTCTGATTTTGGATTTTTTTTTTTTTTTCCAAATCAGACTTGACACCAGAGAGGCTGAATACCGCACTGAGTCAATGCGGTCTTAGCCTCTCTGGTCTCAACACTCTGTCTGATTTTTGGATTTTTTTTTTTTTTTTCCAAAGATCAGACTTGACACCAGAGAGGCTGAATACCGCACTGAGTCAATGCGGTCTTAGCCTCTCTGGTCTCAACACTCTGTCTGATTTTGGATTTTTTTTTTTTTTTTCAAAGTCAGACTTGACACCAGAGAGGCTGAATACCGCACTGAGTCAATGCGGTCTTAGCCTCTCTGGTCTCAACACTCTGTCTGATTTTGGATTTTTTTTTTTTTTTTTCAAAGTCAGACTTGACACCAGAGAGGCTGAATACCGCACTGAGTCAATGCGGTCTTAGCCTCTCTGGTCTCAACACTCTGTCTGATTTTGGATTTTTTTTTTTTTTTTCCAAATCAGACTTGACACCAGAGAGGCTGAATACCGCACTGAGTCAATGCGGTCTTAGCCTCTCTGGTGTCAACACTCTGTCTGATTTTGGATTTTTTTTTTTTTTTCCAAAATCAGACTTGACACCAGAGAGGCTGAATACCGCACTGAGTCAATGCGGTCCTTAGCCTCTCTGGTCTCAACACTCTGTCTGATTTTGGATTTTTTTTTTTTTTTCCAAAATCAGACTTGACACCAGAGAGGCTGAATACCGCACTGAGTCAATGCGGTCTTAGCCTCTCTGGTCTCAACACTCTGTCTGATTTTGGATTTTTTTTTTTTTTTTTCCAAAAGTCAGACTTGACACCAGAGAGGCTGAATACCGCACTGAGTCAATGCGGTCTTAGCCTCTCTGGTCTCAACACTCTGTCTGATTTTGGATTTTTTTTTTTTTTTCAAAGTCAGACTTGACACCAGAGAGGCTGAATACCGCACTGAGTCAATGCGGTCTTAGCCTCTCTGGTGCTCAACACTCTGTCTGATTTTGGATTTTTTTTTTTTTTTTTCAAAGTCAGACTTGACACCAGAGAGGCTGAATACCGCACTGAGTCAATGCGGTCTTAGCCTCTCTGGTCTCAACACTCTGTCTGATTTTGGATTTTTTTTTTTTTTTTCAAAGTCAGACTTGACACCAGAGAGGCTGAATACCGCACTGAGTCAATGCGGTCTTAGCCTCTCTGGTCTCAACACTCTGTCTGATTTTGGATTTTTTTTTTTTTTTTTCAAAGTCAGACTTGACACCAGAGAGGCTGAATACCGCACTGAGTCAATGCGGTCTTAGCCTCTCTGGTGTCAACACTCTGTCTGATTTTGGATTTTTTTTTTTTTTTCCAAAATCAGACTTGACACCAGAGAGGCTGAATACCGCACTGAGTCAATGCGGTCTTAGCCTCTCTGGTCTCAACACTCTGTCTGATTTTGGATTTTTTTTTTTTTTTTCAAAGTCAGACTTGACACCAGAGAGGCTGAATACCGCACTGAGTCAATGCGGTCTTAGCCTCTCTGGTCTCAACACTCTGTCTGATTTTGGATTTTTTTTTTTTTTTTTCAAAGTCAGACTTGACACCAGAGAGGCTGAATACCGCACTGAGTCAATGCGGTCTTAGCCTCTCTGGTCTCAACACTCTGTCTGATTTTGGATTTTTTTTTTTTTTTTTTCAAAGTCAGACTTGACACCAGAGAGGCTGAATACCGCACTGAGTCAATGCGGTCTTAGCCTCTCTGGTGTCAACACTCTGTCTGATTTTGGATTTTTTTTTTTTTTTTTCAAAGTCAGACTTGACACCAGAGAGGCTGAATACCGCACTGAGTCAATGCGGTCTTAGCCTCTCTGGTCTCAACACTCTGTCTGATTTTGGATTTTTTTTTTTTTTTTCAAAGTCAGACTTGACACCAGAGAGGCTGAATACCGCACTGAGTCAATGCGGTCTTAGCCTCTCTGGTCTCAACACTCTGTCTGATTTTGGATTTTTTTTTTTTTTTCAAAGTCAGACTTGACACCAGAGAGGCTGAATACCGCACTGAGTCAATGCGGTCTTAGCCTCTCTGGTGCTCAACACTCTGTCTGATTTTGGATTTTTTTTTTTTTTTTCAAAATCAGACTTGACACCAGAGAGGCTGAATACCGCACTGAGTCAATGCGGTCTTAGCCTCTCTGGTCTCAACACTCTGTCTGATTTTGGATTTTTTTTTTTTTTTTTCAAAGTCAGACTTGACACCAGAGAGGCTGAATACCGCACTGAGTCAATGCGGTCTTAGCCTCTCTGGTCTCAACACTCTGTCTGATTTTGGATTTTTTTTTTTTTTTTTCAAAGTCAGACTTGACACCAGAGAGGCTGAATACCGCACTGAGTCAATGCGGTCTTAGCCTCTCTGGTCTCAACACTCTGTCTGATTTTGGATTTTTTTTTTTTTTTTCAAAGTCAGACTTGACACCAGAGAGGCTGAATACCGCACTGAGTCAATGCGGTCTTAGCCTCTCTGGTGTCAACACTCTGTCTGATTTTGGATTTTTTTTTTTTTTTTCAAAGTCAGACTTGACACCAGAGAGGCTGAATACCGCACTGAGTCAATGCGGTCTTAGCCTCTCTGGTCTCAACACTCTGTCTGATTTTGGATTTTTTTTTTTTTTTTCAAAGTCAGACTTGACACCAGAGAGGCTGAATACCGCACTGAGTCAATGCGGTCTTAGCCTCTCTGGTCTCAACACTCTGTCTGATTTTGGATTTTTTTTTTTTTTTTCAAAGTCAGACTTGACACCAGAGAGGCTGAATACCGCACTGAGTCAATGCGGTCTTAGCCTCTCTGGTGTCAACACTCTGTCTGATTTTGGATTTTTTTTTTTTTTTCCAAAATCAGACTTGACACCAGAGAGGCTGAATACCGCACTGAGTCAATGCGGTCTTAGCCTCTCTGGTCTCAACACTCTGTCTGATTTTGGATTTTTTTTTTTTTTTTTCAAAGTCAGACTTGACACCAGAGAGGCTGAATACCGCACTGAGTCAATGCGGTCTTAGCCTCTCTGGTCTCAACACTCTGTCTGATTTTGGATTTTTTTTTTTTTTTTCAAAGTCAGACTTGACACCAGAGAGGCTGAATACCGCACTGAGTCAATGCGGTCTTAGCCTCTCTGGTCTCAACACTCTGTCTGATTTTGGATTTTTTTTTTTTTTTTCAAAGTCAGACTTGACACCAGAGAGGCTGAATACCGCACTGAGTCAATGCGGTCTTAGCCTCTCTGGTCTCAACACTCTGTCTGATTTTGGATTTTTTTTTTTTTTTTTCAAAGTCAGACTTGACACCAGAGAGGCTGAATACCGCACTGAGTCAATGCGGTCTTAGCCTCTCTGGTGCTCAACACTCTGTCTGATTTTGGATTTTTTTTTTTTTTTTTCAAAGTCAGACTTGACACCAGAGAGGCTGAATACCGCACTGAGTCAATGCGGTCTTAGCCTCTCTGGTCTCAACACTCTGTCTGATTTTGGATTTTTTTTTTTTTTTTCAAAGTCAGACTTGACACCAGAGAGGCTGAATACCGCACTGAGTCAATGCGGTCTTAGCCTCTCTGGTGTCAACACTCTGTCTGATTTTGGATTTTTTTTTTTTTTTTCAAAGTCAGACTTGACACCAGAGAGGCTGAATACCGCACTGAGTCAATGCGGTCTTAGCCTCTCTGGTCTCAACACTCTGTCTGATTTTGGATTTTTTTTTTTTTTTTCAAAGTCAGACTTGACACCAGAGAGGCTGAATACCGCACTGAGTCAATGCGGTCTTAGCCTCTCTGGTCTCAACACTCTGTCTGATTTTGGATTTTTTTTTTTTTTTTCAAAGTCAGACTTGACACCAGAGAGCTGAATACCGCACTGAGTCAATGCGGTCTTAGCCTCTCTGGTGTCAACACTCTGTCTGATTTTGGATTTTTTTTTTTTTTTTTCAAAGTCAGACTTGACACCAGAGAGGCTGAATACCGCACTGAGTCAATGCGGTCTTAGCCTCTCTGGTGTCAACACTCTGTCTGATTTTGGATTTTTTTTTTTTTTTTCAAAGTCAGACTTGACACCAGAGAGGCTGAATACCGCACTGAGTCAATGCGGTCTTAGCCTCTCTGGTCTCAACACTCTGTCTGATTTTGGATTTTTTTTTTTTTTTCCAAAATCAGACTTGACACCAGAGAGGCTGAATACCGCACTGAGTCAATGCGGTCTTAGCCTCTCTGGTGTCAACACTCTGTCTGATTTTGGATTTTTTTTTTTTTTTTCCAAAATCAGACTTGACACCAGAGAAGCTGAATACCGCACTGAGTCAATGCGGTCTTAGCCTCTCTGGTGTCAACACTCTGTCTGATTTTGGATTTTTTTTTTTTTTTTTTTTCCAAAATCAGACTTGAAACCAGAGAGGCTGAATACCGCACTGAGTCAATGCAGTCTTAGCCTCTCTGGTCTCAACACTCTGTCTGATTTTGGATTTTTTTTTTTTTTCCAAAGTCAGACTTGACACCAGAGAGGCTGAATACCGCACTGAGTCAATGCGGTCTTAGCCTCTCTGGTCTCAACACTCTGTCTGATTTTGGTTGTTTTTTTTTTTTTTCCAAAATCAGACTTGACACCAGAGAAGCTGAATACCGCACTGAGTCAATGCGGTCTTAGCCTCTCTGGTGTCAACACTCTGTCTGATTTTGGATTTTTTTTTTTTTTTTTTTTCCAAAATCAGACTTGAAACCAGAGAGGCTGAATACCGCACTGAGTCAATGCAGTCTTAGCCTCTCTGGTCTCAACACTCTGTCTGATTTTGGATTTTTTTTTTTTTTCCAAAGTCAGACTTGACACCAGAGAGGCTGAATACCGCACTGAGTCAATGCGGTCTTAGCCTCTCTGGTCTCAACACTCTGTCTGATTTTGGATTTTTTTTTTTTTTTTCAAAGTCAGACTTGACACCAGAGAGGCTGAATACCGCACTGAGTCAATGTGGTCTTAGCCTCTCTGGTCTCAACACTCTGTCTGATTTTGGATTTTTTTTTTTTTTTTCAAAGTCAGACTTGACACCAGAGAGGCTGAATACCGCACTGAGTCAATGCGGTCTTAGCCTCTCTGGTGTCAACACTCTGTCTGATTTTGGATTTTTTTTTTTTTTTTCAAAGTCAGACTTGACACCAGAGAGGCTGAATACCGCACTGAGTCAATGCGGTCTTAGCCTCTCTGGTCTCAACACTCTGTCTGATTTTGGATTTTTTTTTTTTTTTTCAAAGTCAGACTTGACACCAGAGAGGCTGAATACCGCACTGAGTCAATGCGGTCTTAGCCTCTCTGGTCTCAACACTCTGTCTGATTTCGGATTTTTTTTTTTTTTTTCAAAGTCAGACTTGACACCAGAGAGGCTGAATACCGCACTGAGTCAATGCGGTCTTAGCCTCTCTGGTCTCAACACTCTGTCTGATTTTGGATTTTTTTTTTTTTTTTTCAAAGTCAGACTTGACACCAGAGAGGCTGAATACCGCACTGAGTCAATGCGGTCTTAGCCTCTCTGGTCTCAACACTCTGTCTGATTTTGGATTTTTTTTTTTTTTTTCAAAGTCAGACTTGACACCAGAGAGGCTGAATACCGCACTGAGTCAATGCGGTCTTAGCCTCTCTGGTGTCAACACTCTGTCTGATTTTGGATTTTTTTTTTTTTTTTCAAAGTCAGACTTGACACCAGAGAGGCTGAATACCGCACTGAGTCAATGCGGTCTTAGCCTCTCTGGTCTCAACACTCGGTCTGATTTTGGATTTTTTTTTTTTTTTCCCAAAATCAGACTTGACACCAGAGAGGCTGAATACCGCACTGAGTCAATGCGGTCTTAGCCTCTCTGGTCTCAACACTCTGTCTGATTTTGGTTTTTTTTTTTTTTTTTCCAAAATCAGACTTGACACCAGAGAAGCTGAATACCGCACTGAGTCAATGCGGTCTTAGCCTCTCTGGTGTCAACACTCTGTCTGATTTTGGATTTTTTTTTTTTTTTTTTTCCAAAATCAGACTTGAAACCAGAGAGGCTGAATACCGCACTGAGTCAATGCAGTCTTAGCCTCTCTGGTCTCAACACTCTGTCTGATTTTGGATTTTTTTTTTTTTTCCAAAGTCAGACTTGACACCAGAGAGGCTGAATACCGCACTGAGTCAATGCGGTCTTAGCCTCTCTGGTCTCAACACTCTGTCTGATTTTGGTTGTTTTTTTTTTTTTTCCAAAATCAGACTTGACACCAGAGAAGCTGAATACCGCACTGAGTCAATGCGGTCTTAGCCTCTCTGGTGTCAACACTCTGTCTGATTTTGGATTTTTTTTTTTTTTTTTTTCCAAAATCAGACTTGAAACCAGAGAGGCTGAATACCGCACTGAGTCAATGCAGTCTTAGCCTCTCTGGTCTCAACACTCTGTCTGATTTTGGATTTTTTTTTTTTTTCCAAAGTCAGACTTGACACCAGAGAGGCTGAATACCGCACTGAGTCAATGCGGTCTTAGCCTCTCTGGTCTCAACACTCTGTCTGATTTTGGATTTTTTTTTTTTTTTTCAAAGTCAGACTTGACACCAGAGAGGCTGAATACCGCACTGAGTCAATGTGGTCTTAGCCTCTCTGGTCTCAACACTCTGTCTGATTTTGGATTTTTTTTTTTTTTTTCAAAGTCAGACTTGACACCAGAGAGGCTGAATACCGCACTGAGTCAATGCGGTCTTAGCCTCTCTGGTGTCAACACTCTGTCTGATTTTGGATTTTTTTTTTTTTTTTCAAAGTCAGACTTGACACCAGAGAGGCTGAATACCGCACTGAGTCAATGCGGTCTTAGCCTCTCTGGTCTCAACACTCTGTCTGATTTTGGATTTTTTTTTTTTTTTTCAAAGTCAGACTTGACACCAGAGAGGCTGAATACCGCACTGAGTCAATGCGGTCTTAGCCTCTCTGGTCTCAACACTCTGTCTGATTTTGGATTTTTTTTTTTTTTTTCAAAGTCAGACTTGACACCAGAGAGGCTGAATACCGCACTGAGTCAATGCGGTCTTAGCCTCTCTGGTCTCAACACTCTGTCTGATTTTGGATTTTTTTTTTTTTTTTCAAAGTCAGACTTGACACCAGAGAGGCTGAATACCGCACTGAGTCAATGCGGTCTTAGCCTCTCTGGTCTCAACACTCTGTCTGATTTTGGATTTTTTTTTTTTTTTTCAAAGTCAGACTTGACACCAGAGAGGCTGAATACCGCACTGAGTCAATGCGGTCTTAGCCTCTCTGGTCTCAACACTCTGTCTGATTTTGGATTTTTTTTTTTTTTTTTCAAAGTCAGACTTGACACCAGAGAGGCTGAATACCGCACTGAGTCAATGCGGTCTTAGCCTCTCTGGTGTCAACACTCTGTCTGATTTTGGATTTTTTTTTTTTTTTTCAAAGTCAGACTTGACACCAGAGAGGCTGAATACCGCACTGAGTCAATGCGGTCTTAGCCTCTCTGGTCTCAACACTCGGTCTGATTTTGGATTTTTTTTTTTTTTTCCCAAAATCAGACTTGACACCAGAGAGGCTGAATACCGCACTGAGTCAATGCGGTCTTAGCCTCTCTGGTCTCAACACTCTGTCTGATTTTGGATTTTTTTTTTTTTTTTCAAAGTCAGACTTGACACCAGAGAGGCTGAATACCGCACTGAGTCAATGCGGTCTTAGCCTCTCTGGTGTCAACACTCTGTCTGATTTTGGATTTTTTTTTTTTTTTTCAAAGTCAGACTTGACACCAGAGAGGCTGAATACCGCACTGAGTCAATGCGGTCTTAGCCTCTCTGGTCTCAACACTCGGTCTGATTTTGGATTTTTTTTTTTTTTTCCCAAAATCAGACTTGACACCAGAGAGGCTGAATACCGCACTGAGTCAATGCGGTCTTAGCCTCTCTGGTCTCAACACTCTGTCTGATTTTGGTTTTTTTTTTTTTTTTTCCAAAATCAGACTTGACACCAGAGAAGCTGAATACCGCACTGAGTCAATGCGGTCTTAGCCTCTCTGGTGTCAACACTCTGTCTGATTTTGGATTTTTTTTTTTTTTTTTTTCCAAAATCAGACTTGAAACCAGAGAGGCTGAATACCGCACTGAGTCAATGCAGTCTTAGCCTCTCTGGTCTCAACACTCTGTCTGATTTTGGATTTTTTTTTTTTTTCCAAAGTCAGACTTGACACCAGAGAGGCTGAATACCGCACTGAGTCAATGCGGTCTTAGCCTCTCTGGTCTCAACACTCTGTCTGATTTTGGTTGTTTTTTTTTTTTTTCCAAAATCAGACTTGACACCAGAGAAGCTGAATACCGCACTGAGTCAATGCGGTCTTAGCCTCTCTGGTGTCAACACTCTGTCTGATTTTGGATTTTTTTTTTTTTTTTTTTCCAAAATCAGACTTGAAACCAGAGAGGCTGAATACCGCACTGAGTCAATGCAGTCTTAGCCTCTCTGGTCTCAACACTCTGTCTGATTTTGGATTTTTTTTTTTTTTCCAAAGTCAGACTTGACACCAGAGAGGCTGAATACCGCACTGAGTCAATGCGGTCTTAGCCTCTCTGGTCTCAACACTCTGTCTGATTTTGGATTTTTTTTTTTTTTTCAAAGTCAGACTTGACACCAGAGAGGCTGAATACCGCACTGAGTCAATGTGGTCTTAGCCTCTCTGGTCTCAACACTCTGTCTGATTTTGGATTTTTTTTTTTTTTTTCAAAGTCAGACTTGACACCAGAGAGGCTGAATACCGCACTGAGTCAATGCGGTCTTAGCCTCTCTGGTGTCAACACTCTGTCTGATTTTGGATTTTTTTTTTTTTTTTCAAAGTCAGACTTGACACCAGAGAGGCTGAATACCGCACTGAGTCAATGCGGTCTTAGCCTCTCTGGTCTCAACACTCTGTCTGATTTTGGATTTTTTTTTTTTTTTTCAAAGTCAGACTTGACACCAGAGAGGCTGAATACCGCACTGAGTCAATGCGGTCTTAGCCTCTCTGGTCTCAACACTCTGTCTGATTTCGGATTTTTTTTTTTTTTTTCAAAGTCAGACTTGACACCAGAGAGGCTGAATACCGCACTGAGTCAATGCGGTCTTAGCCTCTCTGGTCTCAACACTCTGTCTGATTTTGGATTTTTTTTTTTTTTTTTCAAAGTCAGACTTGACACCAGAGAGGCTGAATACCGCACTGAGTCAATGCGGTCTTAGCCTCTCTGGTCTCAACACTCTGTCTGATTTTGGATTTTTTTTTTTTTTTTCAAAGTCAGACTTGACACCAGAGAGGCTGAATACCGCACTGAGTCAATGCGGTCTTAGCCTCTCTGGTGTCAACACTCTGTCTGATTTTGGATTTTTTTTTTTTTTTTCAAAGTCAGACTTGACACCAGAGAGGCTGAATACCGCACTGAGTCAATGCGGTCTTAGCCTCTCTGGTCTCAACACTCGGTCTGATTTTGGATTTTTTTTTTTTTTTCCCAAAATCAGACTTGACACCAGAGAGGCTGAATACCGCACTGAGTCAATGCGGTCTTAGCCTCTCTGGTCTCAACACTCTGTCTGATTTTGGTTTTTTTTTTTTTTTTTCCAAAATCAGACTTGACACCAGAGAAGCTGAATACCGCACTGAGTCAATGCGGTCTTAGCCTCTCTGGTGTCAACACTCTGTCTGATTTTGGATTTTTTTTTTTTTTTTTTTCCAAAATCAGACTTGAAACCAGAGAGGCTGAATACCGCACTGAGTCAATGCAGTCTTAGCCTCTCTGGTCTCAACACTCTGTCTGATTTTGGATTTTTTTTTTTTTTCCAAAGTCAGACTTGACACCAGAGAGGCTGAATACCGCACTGAGTCAATGCGGTCTTAGCCTCTCTGGTCTCAACACTCTGTCTGATTTTGGTTGTTTTTTTTTTTTTTCCAAAATCAGACTTGACACCAGAGAAGCTGAATACCGCACTGAGTCAATGCGGTCTTAGCCTCTCTGGTGTCAACACTCTGTCTGATTTTGGATTTTTTTTTTTTTTTTTTTCCAAAATCAGACTTGAAACCAGAGAGGCTGAATACCGCACTGAGTCAATGCAGTCTTAGCCTCTCTGGTCTCAACACTCTGTCTGATTTTGGATTTTTTTTTTTTTTCCAAAGTCAGACTTGACACCAGAGAGGCTGAATACCGCACTGAGTCAATGCGGTCTTAGCCTCTCTGGTCTCAACACTCTGTCTGATTTTGGATTTTTTTTTTTTTTTTCAAAGTCAGACTTGACACCAGAGAGGCTGAATACCGCACTGAGTCAATGTGGTCTTAGCCTCTCTGGTCTCAACACTCTGTCTGATTTTGGATTTTTTTTTTTTTTTTCAAAGTCAGACTTGACACCAGAGAGGCTGAATACCGCACTGAGTCAATGCGGTCTTAGCCTCTCTGGTGTCAACACTCTGTCTGATTTTGGATTTTTTTTTTTTTTTTCAAAGTCAGACTTGACACCAGAGAGGCTGAATACCGCACTGAGTCAATGCGGTCTTAGCCTCTCTGGTCTCAACACTCTGTCTGATTTTGGATTTTTTTTTTTTTTTTCAAAGTCAGACTTGACACCAGAGAGGCTGAATACCGCACTGAGTCAATGCGGTCTTAGCCTCTCTGGTCTCAACACTCTGTCTGATTTTGGATTTTTTTTTTTTTTTTCAAAGTCAGACTTGACACCAGAGAGGCTGAATACCGCACTGAGTCAATGCGGTCTTAGCCTCTCTGGTCTCAACACTCTGTCTGATTTTGGATTTTTTTTTTTTTTTTCAAAGTCAGACTTGACACCAGAGAGGCTGAATACCGCACTGAGTCAATGCGGTCTTAGCCTCTCTGGTCTCAACACTCTGTCTGATTTTGGATTTTTTTTTTTTTTTTCAAAGTCAGACTTGACACCAGAGAGGCTGAATACCGCACTGAGTCAATGCGGTCTTAGCCTCTCTGGTCTCAACACTCTGTCTGATTTTGGATTTTTTTTTTTTTTTTTTCAAAGTCAGACTTGACACCAGAGAGGCTGAATACCGCACTGAGTCAATGCGGTCTTAGCCTCTCTGGTGTCAACACTCTGTCTGATTTTGGATTTTTTTTTTTTTTTTCAAAGTCAGACTTGACACCAGAGAGGCTGAATACCGCACTGAGTCAATGCGGTCTTAGCCTCTCTGGTCTCAACACTCGGTCTGATTTTGGATTTTTTTTTTTTTTTCCCAAAATCAGACTTGACACCAGAGAGGCTGAATACCGCACTGAGTCAATGCGGTCTTAGCCTCTCTGGTCTCAACACTCTGTCTGATTTTGGTTGTTTTTTTTTTTTTCCAAAATCAGACTTGACACCAGAGAAGCTGAATACCGCACTGAGTCAATGCGGTCTTAGCCTCTCTGGTGTCAACACTCTGTCTGATTTTGGATTTTTTTTTTTTTTTTTTTCCAAAATCAGACTTGAAACCAGAGAGGCTGAATACCGCACTGAGTCAATGCAGTCTTAGCCTCTCTGGTCTCAACACTCTGTCTGATTTTGGATTTTTTTTTTTTTTCCAAAGTCAGACTTGACACCAGAGAGGCTGAATACCGCACTGAGTCAATGCGGTCTTAGCCTCTCTGGTCTCAACACTCTGTCTGATTTTTTTTTTTTTTTTTTTTTTTTCCAAAATCAGACTTGACACCAGAGAAGCTGAATACCGCACTGAGTCAATGCGGTCTTAGCCTCTCTGGTGTCAACACTCTGTCTGATTTTGGATTTTTTTTTTTTTTTTTTCCAAAATCAGACTTGAAACCAGAGAGGCTGAATACCGCACTGAGTCAATGCGGTCTTAGCCTCTCTGGTCTCAACACTCTGTCTGATTTTGGATTTTTTTTTTTTTTTTCAAAGTCAGACTTGACACCAGAGAGGCTGAATACCGCACTGAGTCAATGCGGTCTTAGCCTCTCTGGTCTCAACACTCTGTCTGATTTTGGATTTTTTTTTTTTTTTCAAAGTCAGACTTGACACCAGAGAGGCTGAATACCGCACTGAGTCAATGCGGTCTTAGCCTCTCTGGTGTCAACACTCTGTCTGATTTTGGATTTTTTTTTTTTTTTTCAAAGTCAGACTTGACACCAGAGAGGCTGAATACCGCACTGAGTCAATGCGGTCTTAGCCTCTCTGGTCTCAACACTCTGTCTGATTTTGGATTTTTTTTTTTTTTTTCAAAGTCAGACTTGACACCAGAGAGGCTGAATACCGCACTGAGTCAATGCGGTCTTAGCCTCTCTGGTCTCAACACTCTGTCTGATTTTGGATTTTTTTTTTTTTTTTCAACGTCAGACTTGACACCAGAGAGGCTGAATACCGCACTGAGTCAATGCGGTCTTAGCCTCTCTGGTCTCAACACTCTGTCTGATTTTGGATTTATTTTTTTTTTTTCAAAGTCAGACTTGACACCAGAGAGGCTGAATACCGCACTGAGTCAATGCGGTCTTAGCCTCTCTGGTCTCAACACTCTGTCTGATTTTGGATTTTTTTTTTTTTTTTCAAAGTCAGACTTGACACCAGAGAGGCTGAATACTGCACTGAGTCAATGCGGTCTTAGCCTCTCTGGTGTCAACACTCTGTCTGATTTTGGATTTTTTTTTTTTTTTTTCAAAGTCAGACTTGACACCAGAGAGGCTGAATACCGCACTGAGTCAATGCGGTCTTAGCCTCTCTGGTGTCAACACTCTGTCTGATTTTGGATTTTTTTTTTTTTTTTCAAAGTCAGACTTGACACCAGAGAGGCTGAATACCGCACTGAGTCAATGCGGTCTTAGCCTCTCTGGTCTCAACACTCTGTCTGATTTTGGATTTTTTTTTTTTTTTTCAAAGTCAGACTTGACACCAGAGAGGCTGAATACCGCACTGAGTCAATGCGGTCTTAGCCTCTCTGGTCTCAACACTCTGTCTGATTTTGGATTTTTTTTTTTTTTTTCAAAGTCAGACTTGACACCAGAGAGGCTGAATACCGCACTGAGTCAATGCGGTCTTAGCCTCTCTGGTCTCAACACTCTGTCTGATTTTGGATTTTTTTTTTTTTTTTTCCAAAATCAGACTTGACACCAGAGAGGCTGAATACCGCACTGAGTCAATGCGGTCTTAGCCTCTCTGGTGTCAACACTCTGTCTGATTTTGGATTTTTTTTTTTTTTTTTTCCAAAATCAGACTTGACACCAGAGAGGCTGAATACCGCACTGAGTCAATGCGGTCTTAGCCTCTCTGGTGTCAACACTCTGTCTGATTTTGGATTTTTTTTTTTTTTCCAAAATCAGACTTGACACCAGAGAGGCTGAATACCGCACTGAGTCAATGCGGTCTTAGCCTCTCTGGTCTCAACACTCGGTCTGATTTTGGATTTTTTTTTTTTTTTCCCAAAATCAGACTTGACACCAGAGAGGCTGAATACCGCACTGAGTCAATGCGGTCTTAGCCTCTCTGGTCTCAACACTCTGTCTGATTTTGGATTTTTTTTTTTTTTTTCCAAAATCAGACTTGACACCAGAGAGGCTGAATACCGCACTGAGTCAATGCGGTCTTAGCCTCTCTGGTGTCAACACTCTGTCTGATTTTGGATTTTTTTTTTTTTTCCAAAATCAGACTTGACACCAGAGAGGCTGAATACCGCACTGAGTCAATGCGGTCTTAGCCTCTCTGGTCTCAACACTCGGTCTGATTTTGGATTTTTTTTTTTTTTTTCCCAAAATCAGACTTGACACCAGAGAGGCTGAATACCGCACTGAGTCAATGCGGTCTTAGCCTCTCTGGTCTCAACACTCTGTCTGATTTTGGATTTTTTTTTTTTTTTTCAAAGTCAGACTTGACACCAGAGAGGCTGAATACCGCACTGAGTCAATGCGGTCTTAGCCTCTCTGGTCTCAACACTCTGTCTGATTTTGGATTTTTTTTTTTTTTTTCAAAGTCAGACTTGACACCAGAGAGGCTGAATACCGCACTGAGTCAATGCGGTCTTAGCCTCTCTGGTCTCAACACTCTGTCTGATTTTGGATTTTTTTTTTTTTTTTCAAAGTCAGACTTGACACCAGAGAGGCTGAATACCGCACTGAGTCAATGCGGTCTTAGCCTCTCTGGTCTCAACACTCTGTCTGATTTTGGATTTTTTTTTTTTTTTTCAAAGTCAGACTTGACACCAGAGAGGCTGAATACCGCACTGAGTCAATGCGGTCTTAGCCTCTCTGGTCTCAACACTCTGTCTGATTTTGGATTTTTTTTTTTTTTTTCAAAGTCAGACTTGACACCAGAGAGGCTGAATACCGCACTGAGTCAATGCGGTCTTAGCCTCTCTGGTCTCAACACTCTGTCTGATTTTGGATTTTTTTTTTTTTTTTCAAAGTCAGACTTGACACCAGAGAGGCTGAATACTGCACTGAGTCAATGCGGTCTTAGCCTCTCTGGTGTCAACACTCTGTCTGATTTTGGATTTTTTTTTTTTTTTTCAAAGTCAGACTTGACACCAGAGAGGCTGAATACCGCACTGAGTCAATGCGGTCTTAGCCTCTCTGGTGTCAACACTCTGTCTGATTTTGGATTTTTTTTTTTTTTTTCAAAGTCAGACTTGACACCAGAGAGGCTGAATACCGCACTGAGTCAATGCGGTCTTAGCCTCTCTGGTCTCAACACTCTGTCTGATTTTGGATTTTTTTTTTTTTTTTCAAAGTCAGACTTGACACCAGAGAGGCTGAATACCGCACTGAGTCAATGCGGTCTTAGCCTCTCTGGTCTCAACACTCTGTCTGATTTTGGATTTTTTTTTTTTTTTTCAAAGTCAGACTTGACACCAGAGAGGCTGAATACCGCACTGAGTCAATGCGGTCTTAGCCTCTCTGGTCTCAACACTCTGTCTGATTTTGGATTTTTTTTTTTTTTTTCCAAAATCAGACTTGACACCAGAGAGGCTGAATACCGCACTGAGTCAATGCGGTCTTAGCCTCTCTGGTGTCAACACTCTGTCTGATTTTGGATTTTTTTTTTTTTTTTTCCAAAATCAGACTTGACACCAGAGAGGCTGAATACCGCACTGAGTCAATGCGGTCTTAGCCTCTCTGGTGTCAACACTCTGTCTGATTTTGGATTTTTTTTTTTTTTCCAAAATCAGACTTGACACCAGAGAGGCTGAATACCGCACTGAGTCAATGCGGTCTTAGCCTCTCTGGTCTCAACACTCGGTCTGATTTTGGATTTTTTTTTTTTTTTCCCAAAATCAGACTTGACACCAGAGAGGCTGAATACCGCACTGAGTCAATGCGGTCTTAGCCTCTCTGGTCTCAACACTCTGTCTGATTTTGGATTTTTTTTTTTTTTTCCAAAATCAGACTTGACACCAGAGAGGCTGAATACCGCACTGAGTCAATGCGGTCTTAGCCTCTCTGGTGTCAACACTCTGTCTGATTTTGGATTTTTTTTTTTTTTCCAAAATCAGACTTGACACCAGAGAGGCTGAATACCGCACTGAGTCAATGCGGTCTTAGCCTCTCTGGTCTCAACACTCGGTCTGATTTTGGATTTTTTTTTTTTTTTTTCCCAAAATCAGACTTGACACCAGAGAGGCTGAATACCGCACTGAGTCAATGCGGTCTTAGCCTCTCTGGTCTCAACACTCTGTCTGATTTTGGATTTTTTTTTTTTTTTTCAAAGTCAGACTTGACACCAGAGAGGCTGAATACCGCACTGAGTCAATGCGGTCTTAGCCTCTCTGGTCTCAACACTCTGTCTGATTTTGGATTTTTTTTTTTTTTTTCAAAGTCAGACTTGACACCAGAGAGGCTGAATACCGCACTGAGTCAATGCGGTCTTAGCCTCTCTGGTCTCAACACTCTGTCTGATTTTGGATTTTTTTTTTTTTTTTCAAAGTCAGACTTGACACCAGAGAGGCTGAATACCGCACTGAGTCAATGCGGTCTTAGCCTCTCTGGTCTCAACACTCTGTCTGATTTTGGATTTTTTTTTTTTTTTTTCAAAGTCAGACTTGACACCAGAGAGGCTGAATACCGCACTGAGTCAATGCGGTCTTAGCCTCTCTGGTGTCAACACTCTGTCTGATTTTGGATTTTTTTTTTTTTTTTCAAAGTCAGACTTGACACCAGAGAGGCTGAATACCGCACTGAGTCAATGCGGTCTTAGCCTCTCTGGTCTCAACACTCTGTCTGATTTTGGATTTTTTTTTTTTTTTTCAAAGTCAGACTTGACACCAGAGAGGCTGAATACCGCACTGAGTCAATGCGGTCTTAGCCTCTCTGGTCTCAACACTCTGTCTGATTTTGGATTTTTTTTTTTTTTTTCAAAGTCAGACTTGACACCAGAGAGGCTGAATACCGCACTGAGTCAATGCGGTCTTAGCCTCTCTGGTGTCAACACTCTGTCTGATTTTGGATTTTTTTTTTTTTTTTCAAAGTCAGACTTGACACCAGAGAGGCTGAATACCGCACTGAGTCAATGCGGTCTTAGCCTCTCTGGTCTCAACACTCTGTCTGATTTTGGATTTTTTTTTTTTTTTTTCCAAAATCAGACTTGACACCAGAGAGGCTGAATACCGCACTGAGTCAATGCGGTCTTAGCCTCTCTGGTGTCAACACTCTGTCTGATTTTGGATTTTTTTTTTTTTTCCAAAATCAGACTTGACACCAGAGAGGCTGAATACCGCACTGAGTCAATGCGGTCTTAGCCTCTCTGGTCTCAACACTCGGTCTGATTTTGGATTTTTTTTTTTTTTCCCAAAATCAGACTTGACACCAGAGAGGCTGAATACCGCACTGAGTCAATGCGGTCTTAGCCTCTCTGGTCTCAACACTCTGTCTGATTTTGGTTGTTTTTTTTTTTTTTCCAAAATCAGACTTGACACCAGAGAAGCTGAATACCGCACTGAGTCAATGCGGTCTTAGCCTCTCTGGTGTCAACACTCTGTCTGATTTTGGATTTTTTTTTTTTTTTTTTTTCCAAAATCAGACTTGAAACCAGAGAGGCTGAATACCGCACTGAGTCAATGCAGTCTTAGCCTCTCTGGTCTCAACACTCTGTCTGATTTTGGATTTTTTTTTTTTTTCCAAAGTCAGACTTGACACCAGAGAGGCTGAATACCGCACTGAGTCAATGCGGTCTTAGCCTCTCTGGTCTCAACACTCTGTCTGATTTTGGATTTTTTTTTTTTTTTTCAAAGTCAGACTTGACACCAGAGAGGCTGAATACCGCACTGAGTCAATGCGGTCTTAGCCTCTCTGGTCTCAACACTCTGTCTGATTTTGGATTTTTTTTTTTTTTTTTAAGTCAGACTTGACACCAGAGAGGCTGAATACCGCACTGAGTCAATGCGGTCTTAGCCTCTCTGGTGTCAACACTCTGTCTGATTTTGGATTTTTTTTTTTTTTTTCAAAGTCAGACTTGACACCAGAGAGGCTGAATACCGCACTGAGTCAATGCGGTCTTAGCCTCTCTGGTCTCAACACTCTGTCTGATTTTGGATTTTGGATTTTTTTTTCAAAGTCAGACTTGACACCAGAGAGGCTGAATACCGCACTGAGTCAATGCGGTCTTAGCCTCTCTGGTCTCAACACTCTGTCTGATTTTGGATTTTTTTTTTTTTTTTCAAAGTCAGACTTGACACCAGAGAGGCTGAATACCGCACTGAGTCAATGCGGTCTTAGCCTCTCTGGTCTCAACACTCTGTCTGATTTTGGATTTTTTTTTTTTTTTTTCAAAGTCAGACTTGACACCAGAGAGGCTGAATACCGCACTGAGTCAATGCGGTCTTAGCCTCTCTGGTCTCAACACTCTGTCTGATTTTGGATTTTTTTTTTTTTTTTCAAAGTCAGACTTGACACCAGAGAGGCTGAATACCGCACTGAGTCAATGCGGTCTTAGCCTCTCTGGTCTCAACACTCTGTCTGATTTTGGATTTTTTTTTTTTTTTTTCCAAAATCAGACTTGACACCAGAGAGGCTGAATACCGCACTGAGTCAATGCGGTCTTAGCCTCTCTGGTGTCAACACTCTGTCTGATTTTGGATTTTTTTTTTTTTTCCAAAATCAGACTTGACACCAGAGAGGCTGAATACCGCACTGAGTCAATGCGGTCTTAGCCTCTCTGGTCTCAACACTCGGTCTGATTTTGGATTTTTTTTTTTTTTTCCCAAAATCAGACTTGACACCAGAGAGGCTGAATACCGCACTGAGTCAATGCGGTCTTAGCCTCTCTGGTCTCAACACTCTGTCTGATTTTGGATTTTTTTTTTTTTTTCCAAAGTCAGACTTGACACCAGAGAGGCTGAATACCGCACTGAGTCAATGCGGTCTTAGCCTCTCTGGTCTCAACACTCTGTCTGATTTTGGATTTTTTTTTTTTTTCCAAAGTCAGACTTGACACCAGAGAGGCTGAATACCGCACTGAGTCAATGCGGTCTTAGCCTCTCTGGTCTCAACACTCTGTCTGATTTTGGATTTTTTTTTTTTTTTTCAAAGTCAGACTTGACACCAGAGAGGCTGAATACCGCACTGAGTCAATGCGGTCTTAGCCTCTCTGGTCTCAACACTCTGTCTGATTTTGGATTTTTTTTTTTTTTTTTAAGTCAGACTTGACACCAGAGAGGCTGAATACCGCACTGAGTCAATGCGGTCTTAGCCTCTCTGGTGTCAACACTCTGTCTGATTTTGGATTTTTTTTTTTTTTTTCAAAGTCAGACTTGACACCAGAGAGGCTGAATACCGCACTGAGTCAATGCGGTCTTAGCCTCTCTGGTCTCAACACTCTGTCTGATTTTGGATTTTGGATTTTTTTTTCAAAGTCAGACTTGACACCAGAGAGGCTGAATACCGCACTGAGTCAATGCGGTCTTAGCCTCTCTGGTCTCAACACTCTGTCTGATTTTGGATTTTTTTTTTTTTTTCAAAGTCAGACCTGACACCAGAGAGGCTGAATACCGCACTGAGTCAATGCGGTCTTAGCCTCTCTGGTCTCAACACTCTGTCTGATTTTGGATTTTTTTTTTTTTTTTCAAAGTCAGACTTGACACCAGAGAGGCTGAATACCGCACTGAGTCAATGCGGTCTTAGCCTCTCTGGTCTCAACACTCTGTCTGATTTTGGATTTTTTTTTTTTTTTTTCCAAAATCAGACTTGACACCAGAGAGGCTGAATACCGCACTGAGTCAATGCGGTCTTAGCCTCTCTGGTGTCAACACTCTGTCTGATTTTGGATTTTTTTTTTTTTTCCAAAATCAGACTTGACACCAGAGAGGCTGAATACCGCACTGAGTCAATGCGGTCTTAGCCTCTCTGGTCTCAACACTCGGTCTGATTTTGGATTTTTTTTTTTTTTTCCAAAATCAGACTTGACACCAGAGAGGCTGAATACCGCACTGAGTCAATGCGGTCTTAGCCTCTCTGGTCTCAACACTCTGTCTGATTTTGGATTTTTTTTTTTTTTTCCAAAGTCAGACTTGACACCAGAGAGGCTGAATACCGCACTGAGTCAATGCGGTCTTAGCCTCTCTGGTCTCAACACTCTGTCTGATTTTGGATTTTTTTTTTTTTTTCCAAAGTCAGACTTGACACCAGAGAGGCTGAATACCGCACTGAGTCAATGCGGTCTTAGCCTCTCTGGTCTCAACACTCTGTCTGATGGATTTTTTTTTTTTTTTCAAAGTCAGACTTGACACCAGAGAGGCTGAATACCGCACTGAGTCAATGCGGTCTTAGCCTCTCTGGTCTCAACACTCTGTCTGATTTTGGATTTTTTTTTTTTTTTTCAAAGTCAGACTTGACACCAGAGAGGCTGAATACCGCACTGAGTCAATGCGGTCTTAGCCTCTCTGGTGTCAACACTCTGTCTGATTTTGGATTTTTTTTTTTTTTTCAAAGTCAGACTTGACACCAGAGAGGCTGAATACCGCACTGAGTCAATGCGGTCTTAGCCTCTCTGGTCTCAACACTCTGTCTGATTTTGGATTTTTTTTTTTTTTTTCAAAGTCAGACTTGACACCAGAGAGGCTGAATACCGCACTGAGTCAATGCGGTCTTAGCCTCTCTGGTCTCAACACTCTGTCTGATTTTGGATTTTTTTTTTTTTTTTCAAAGTCAGACTTGACACCAGAGAGGCTGAATACCGCACTGAGTCAATGCGGTCTTAGCCTCTCTGGTGTCAACACTCTGTCTGATTTTGGATTTTTTTTTTTTTTTTCAAAGTCAGACTTGACACCAGAGAGGCTGAATACCGCACTGAGTCAATGCGGTCTTAGCCTCTCTGGTCTCAACACTCTGTCTGATTTTGGATTTTTTTTTTTTTTTTCAAAGTCAGACTTGACACCAGAGAGGCTGAATACCGCACTGAGTCAATGCGGTCTTAGCCTCTCTGGTCTCAACACTCTGTCTGATTTTGGATTTTTTTTTTTTTTTTCAAAGTCAGACTTGACACCAGAGAGGCTGAATACCGCACTGAGTCAATGCGGTCTTAGCCTCTCTGGTCTCAACACTCTGTCTGATTTTGGATTTTTTTTTTTTTTTTCAAAGTCAGACTTGACACCAGAGAGGCTGAATACCGCACTGAGTCAATGCGGTCTTAGCCTCTCTGGTCTCAACACTCTGTCTGATTTTGGATTTTTTTTTTTTTTTTCAAAGTCAGACTTGACACCAGAGAGGCTGAATACCGCACTGAGTCAATGCGGTCTTAGCCTCTCTGGTCTCAACACTCTGTCTGATTTTGGATTTTTTTTTTTTTTTTCAAAGTCAGACTTGACACCAGAGAGGCTGAATACCGCACTGAGTCAATGCGGTCTTAGCCTCTCTGGTGTCAACACTCTGTCTGATTTTGGATTTTTTTTTTTTTTTTCAAAGTCAGACTTGACACCAGAGAGGCTGAATACCGCACTGAGTCAATGCGGTCTTAGCCTCTCTGGTCTCAACACTCTGTCTGATTTTGGATTTTTTTTTTTTTTTCCCAAAATCAGACTTGACACCAGAGAGGCTGAATACCGCACTGAGTCAATGCGGTCTTAGCCTCTCTGGTGTCAACACTCTGTCTGATTTTGGTTGTTTTTTTTTTTTTTCCAAAATCAGACTTGACACCAGAGAAGCTGAATACCGCACTGAGTCAATGCGGTCTTAGCCTCTCTGGTGTCAACACTCTGTCTGATTTTGGATTTTTTTTTTTTTTTTTTCCAAAATCAGACTTGAAACCAGAGAGGCTGAATACCGCACTGAGTCAATGCAGTCTTAGCCTCTCTGGTCTCAACACTCTGTCTGATTTTGGATTTTTTTTTTTTTTTCCAAAGTCAGACTTGACACCAGAGAGGCTGAATACCGCACTGAGTCAATGCGGTCTTAGCCTCTCTGGTCTCAACACTCTGTCTGATTTTGGATTTTTTTTTTTTTTTTTTTTTTTCCAAAATCAGACTTGACACCAGAGAAGCTGAATACCGCACTGAGTCAATGCGGTCTTAGCCTCTCTGGTGTCAACACTCTGTCTGATTTTGGATTTTTTTTTTTTTTTTTTTCCAAAATCAGACTTGAAACCAGAGAGGCTGAATACCGCACTGAGTCAATGCAGTCTTAGCCTCTCTGGTCTCAACACTCTGTCTGATTTTGGATTTTTTTTTTTTTTCCAAAGTCAGACTTGACACCAGAGAGGCTGAATACCGCACTGAGTCAATGCGGTCTTAGCCTCTC
Organism: Poromitra crassiceps; assembly: GCF_964638095.1. Classification (NCBI taxonomy): domain Eukaryota; kingdom Metazoa; phylum Chordata; class Actinopteri; order Beryciformes; family Melamphaidae; genus Poromitra; species Poromitra crassiceps. Next base: position 28,896 of record NW_028151326.1, read on the forward strand.
TGGTCTCAACACTCTGTCTGATTTTGGATTTTTTTTTTTTTTTTCAAAGTCAGACTTGACACCAGAGAGGCTGAATACCGCACTGAGTCAATGCGGTCTTAGCCTCTCTGGTGTCAACACTCTGTCTGATTTTGGATTTTTTTTTTTTTTTTCAAAGTCAGACTTGACACCAGAGAGGCTGAATACCGCACTGAGTCAATGCGGTCTTAGCCTCTCTGGTCTCAACACTCTGTCTGATTTTGGATTTTTTTTTTTTTTTCAAAGTCAGACTTGACACCAGAGAGGCTGAATACCGCACTGAGTCAATGCGGTCTTAGCCTCTCTGGTCTCAACACTCTGTCTGATTTTGGATTTTTTTTTTTTTTTTCAAAGTCAGACTTGACACCAGAGAGGCTGAATACCGCACTGAGTCAATGCGGTCTTAGCCTCTCTGGTGTCAACACTCTGTCTGATTTTGGATTTTTTTTTTTTTTTTCAAAGTCAGACTTGACACCAGAGAGGCTGAATACCGCACTGAGTCAATGCGGTCTTAGCCTCTCTGGTCTCAACACTCTGTCTGATTTTGGATTTTTTTTTTTTTTTTTCCAAAATCAGACTTGACACCAGAGAGGCTGAATACCGCACTGAGTCAATGCGGTCTTAGCCTCTCTGGTGTCAACACTCTGTCTGATTTTGGATTTTTTTTTTTTTTTTCAAAGTCAGACTTGACACCAGAGAGGCTGAATACCGCACTGAGTCAATGCGGTCTTAGCCTCTCTGGTCTCAACACTCTGTCTGATTTTGGATTTTTTTTTTTTTTTTTTCCAAAATCAGACTTGACACCAGAGAGGCTGAATACCGCACTGAGTCAATGCGGTCTTAGCCTCTCTGGTGTCAACACTCTGTCTGATTTTGGATTTTTTTTTTTTTTCCAAAATCAGACTTGACACCAGAGAGGCTGAATACCGCACTGAGTCAATGCGGTCTTAGCCTCTCTGGTCTCAACACTCGGTCTGATTTTGGATTTTTTTTTTTTTTTCCCAAAATCAGACTTGACACCAGAGAGGCTGAATACCGCACTGAGTCAATGCGGTCTTAGCCTCTCTGGTCTCAACACTCTGTCTGATTTTGGATTTTTTTTTTTTTTTTCCAAAATCAGACTTGACACCAGAGAGGCTGAATACCGCACTGAGTCAATGCGGTCTTAGCCTCTCTGGTGTCAACACTCTGTCTGATTTTGGATTTTTTTTTTTTTTCCAAAATCAGACTTGACACCAGAGAGGCTGAATACCGCACTGAGTCAATGCGGTCTTAGCCTCTCTGGTCTCAACACTCGGTCTGATTTTGGATTTTTTTTTTTTTTTTTCCCAAAATCAGACTTGACACCAGAGAGGCTGAATACCGCACTGAGTCAATGCGGTCTTAGCCTCTCTGGTCTCAACACTCTGTCTGATTTTGGATTTTTTTTTTTTTTTTTCAAAGTCAGACTTGACACCAGAGAGGCTGAATACCGCACTGAGTCAATGCGGTCTTAGCCTCTCTGGTCTCAACACTCTGTCTGATTTTGGTTGTTTTTTTTTTTTTTTCCAAAATCAGACTTGACACCAGAGAAGCTGAATACCGCACTGAGTCAATGCGGTCTTAGCCTCTCTGGTGTCAACACTCTGTCTGATTTTGGATTTTTTTTTTTTTTTTTTTTCCAAAATCAGACTTGAAACCAGAGAGGCTGAATACCGCACTGAGTCAATGCAGTCTTAGCCTCTCTGGTCTCAACACTCTGTCTGATTTTGGATTTTTTTTTTTTTTTCCAAAGTCAGACTTGACACCAGAGAGGCTGAATACCGCACTGAGTCAATGCGGTCTTAGCCTCTCTGGTCTCAACACTCTGTCTGATTTTGGATTTTTTTTTTTTTTTTCAAAGTCAGACTTGACACCAGAGAGGCTGAATACCGCACTGAGTCAATGCGGTCTTAGCCTCTCTGGTCTCAACACTCTGTCTGATTTTGGATTTTTTTTTTTTTTTTTTAAGTCAGACTTGACACCAGAGAGGCTGAATACCGCACTGAGTCAATGCGGTCTTAGCCTCTCTGGTGTCAACACTCTGTCTGATTTTGGATTTTTTTTTTTTTTTTCAAAGTCAGACTTGACACCAGAGAGGCTGAATACCGCACTGAGTCAATGCGGTCTTAGCCTCTCTGGTCTCAACACTCTGTCTGATTTTGGATTTTGGATTTTTTTTTCAAAGTCAGACTTGACACCAGAGAGGCTGAATACCGCACTGAGTCAATGCGGTCTTAGCCTCTCTGGTCTCAACACTCTGTCTGATTTTGGATTTTTTTTTTTTTTTTCAAAGTCAGACTTGACACCAGAGAGGCTGAATACCGCACTGAGTCAATGCGGTCTTAGCCTCTCTGGTCTCAACACTCTGTCTGATTTTGGATTTTTTTTTTTTTTTTCAAAGTCAGACTTGACACCAGAGAGGCTGAATACCGCACTGAGTCAATGCGGTCTTAGCCTCTCTGGTCTCAACACTCTGTCTGATTTTGGATTTTTTTTTTTTTTTTCAAAGTCAGACTTGACACCAGAGAGGCTGAATACCGCACTGAGTCAATGCGGTCTTAGCCTCTCTGGTCTCAACACTCTGTCTGATTTTGGATTTTTTTTTTTTTTTTCAAAGTCAGACTTGACACCAGAGAGGCTGAATACCGCACTGAGTCAATGCGGTCTTAGCCTCTCTGGTCTCAACACTCTGTCTGATTTTGGATTTTTTTTTTTTTTTTCAAAGTCAGACTTGACACCAGAGAGGCTGAATACCGCACTGAGTCAATGCGGTCTTAGCCTCTCTGGTGTCAACACTCTGTCTGATTTTGGATTTTTTTTTTTTTTTTCAAAGTCAGACTTGACACCAGAGAGGCTGAATACCGCACTGAGTCAATGCGGTCTTAGCCTCTCTGGTCTCAACACTCTGTCTGATTTTGGATTTTTTTTTTTTTTTTCCCAAAATCAGACTTGACACCAGAGAGGCTGAATACCGCACTGAGTCAATGCGGTCTTAGCCTCTCTGGTGTCAACACTCTGTCTGATTTTGGTTGTTTTTTTTTTTTTTCCAAAATCAGACTTGACACCAGAGAAGCTGAATACCGCACTGAGTCAATGCGGTCTTAGCCTCTCTGGTGTCAACACTCTGTCTGATTTTGGATTTTTTTTTTTTTTTTTTTCCAAAATCAGACTTGAAACCAGAGAGGCTGAATACCGCACTGAGTCAATGCAGTCTTAGCCTCTCTGGTCTCAACACTCTGTCTGATTTTGGATTTTTTTTTTTTTTTCCAAAGTCAGACTTGACACCAGAGAGGCTGAATACCGCACTGAGTCAATGCGGTCTTAGCCTCTCTGGTCTCAACACTCTGTCTGATTTTGGATTTTTTTTTTTTTTTTTTTTTTTTCCAAAATCAGACTTGACACCAGAGAAGCTGAATACCGCACTGAGTCAATGCGGTCTTAGCCTCTCTGGTGTCAACACTCTGTCTGATTTTGGATTTTTTTTTTTTTTTTTTTTCCAAAATCAGACTTGAAACCAGAGAGGCTGAATACCGCACTGAGTCAATGCAGTCTTAGCCTCTCTGGTCTCAACACTCTGTCTGATTTTGGATTTTTTTTTTTTTTTCCAAAGTCAGACTTGACACCAGAGAGGCTGAATACCGCACTGAGTCAATGCGGTCTTAGCCTCTCTGGTCTCAACACTCTGTCTGATTTTGGATTTTTTTTTTTTTTTTCAAAGTCAGACTTGACACCAGAGAGGCTGAATACCGCACTGAGTCAATGCGGTCTTAGCCTCTCTGGTGTCAACACTCTGTCTGATTTTGGATTTTTTTTTTTTTTTTCAAAGTCAGACTTGACACCAGAGAGGCTGAATACCGCACTGAGTCAATGCGGTCTTAGCCTCTCTGGTCTCAACACTCTGTCTGATTTTGGATTTTTTTTTTTTTTTCAAAGTCAGACTTGACACCAGAGAGGCTGAATACCGCACTGAGTCAATGCGGTCTTAGCCTCTCTGGTCTCAACACTCTGTCTGATTTTGGATTTTTTTTTTTTTTTTCAAAGTCAGACTTGACACCAGAGAGGCTGAATACCGCACTGAGTCAATGCGGTCTTAGCCTCTCTGGTGTCAACACTCTGTCTGATTTTGGATTTTTTTTTTTTTTTTCAAAGTCAGACTTGACACCAGAGAGGCTGAATACCGCACTGAGTCAATGCGGTCTTAGCCTCTCTGGTCTCAACACTCTGTCTGATTTTGGATTTTTTTTTTTTTTTTTCCAAAATCAGACTTGACACCAGAGAGGCTGAATACCGCACTGAGTCAATGCGGTCTTAGCCTCTCTGGTGTCAACACTCTGTCTGATTTTGGATTTTTTTTTTTTTTTTCAAAGTCAGACTTGACACCAGAGAGGCTGAATACCGCACTGAGTCAATGCGGTCTTAGCCTCTCTGGTCTCAACACTCTGTCTGATTTTGGATTTTTTTTTTTTTTTTTTCCAAAATCAGACTTGACACCAGAGAGGCTGAATACCGCACTGAGTCAATGCGGTCTTAGCCTCTCTGGTGTCAACACTCTGTCTGATTTTGGATTTTTTTTTTTTTCCAAAATCAGACTTGACACCAGAGAGGCTGAATACCGCACTGAGTCAATGCGGTCTTAGCCTCTCTGGTCTCAACACTCGGTCTGATTTTGGATTTTTTTTTTTTTTTTCCCAAAATCAGACTTGACACCAGAGAGGCTGAATACCGCACTGAGTCAATGCGGTCTTAGCCTCTCTGGTCTCAACACTCTGTCTGATTTTGGATTTTTTTTTTTTTTTTCCAAAATCAGACTTGACACCAGAGAGGCTGAATACCGCACTGAGTCAATGCGGTCTTAGCCTCTCTGGTGTCAACACTCTGTCTGATTTTGGATTTTTTTTTTTTTTCCAAAATCAGACTTGACACCAGAGAGGCTGAATACCGCACTGAGTCAATGCGGTCTTAGCCTCTCTGGTCTCAACACTCGGTCTGATTTTGGATTTTTTTTTTTTTTTTCCCAAAATCAGACTTGACACCAGAGAGGCTGAATACCGCACTGAGTCAATGCGGTCTTAGCCTCTCTGGTCTCAACACTCTGTCTGATTTTGGATTTTTTTTTTTTTTTTCAAAGTCAGACTTGACACCAGAGAGGCTGAATACCGCACTGAGTCAATGCGGTCTTAGCCTCTCTGGTCTCAACACTCTGTCTGATTTTGGTTGTTTTTTTTTTTTTTTCCAAAATCAGACTTGACACCAGAGAAGCTGAATACCGCACTGAGTCAATGCGGTCTTAGCCTCTCTGGTGTCAACACTCTGTCTGATTTTGGATTTTTTTTTTTTTTTTTTTTCCAAAATCAGACTTGAAACCAGAGAGGCTGAATACCGCACTGAGTCAATGCAGTCTTAGCCTCTCTGGTCTCAACACTCTGTCTGATTTTGGATTTTTTTTTTTTTTCCAAAGTCAGACTTGACACCAGAGAGGCTGAATACCGCACTGAGTCAATGCGGTCTTAGCCTCTCTGGTCTCAACACTCTGTCTGATTTTGGATTTTTTTTTTTTTTTTCAAAGTCAGACTTGACACCAGAGAGGCTGAATACCGCACTGAGTCAATGCGGTCTTAGCCTCTCTGGTCTCAACACTCTGTCTGATTTTGGATTTTTTTTTTTTTTTTTTAAGTCAGACTTGACACCAGAGAGGCTGAATACCGCACTGAGTCAATGCGGTCTTAGCCTCTCTGGTGTCAACACTCTGTCTGATTTTGGATTTTTTTTTTTTTTTTCAAAGTCAGACTTGACACCAGAGAGGCTGAATACCGCACTGAGTCAATGCGGTCTTAGCCTCTCTGGTCTCAACACTCTGTCTGATTTTGGATTTTGGATTTTTTTTTCAAAGTCAGACTTGACACCAGAGAGGCTGAATACCGCACTGAGTCAATGCGGTCTTAGCCTCTCTGGTCTCAACACTCTGTCTGATTTTGGATTTTTTTTTTTTTTTTCAAAGTCAGACTTGACACCAGAGAGGCTGAATACCGCACTGAGTCAATGCGGTCTTAGCCTCTCTGGTCTCAACACTCTGTCTGATTTTGGATTTTTTTTTTTTTTTCAAAGTCAGACTTGACACCAGAGAGGCTGAATACCGCACTGAGTCAATGCGGTCTTAGCCTCTCTGGTCTCAACACTCTGTCTGATTTTGGATTTTTTTTTTTTTTTTCAAAGTCAGACTTGACACCAGAGAGGCTGAATACCGCACTGAGTCAATGCGGTCTTAGCCTCTCTGGTCTCAACACTCTGTCTGATTTTGGATTTTTTTTTTTTTTTTTCCAAAATCAGACTTGACACCAGAGAGGCTGAATACCGCACTGAGTCAATGCGGTCTTAGCCTCTCTGGTGTCAACACTCTGTCTGATTTTGGATTTTTTTTTTTTTTTCCAAAATCAGACTTGACACCAGAGAGGCTGAATACCGCACTGAGTCAATGCGGTCTTAGCCTCTCTGGTCTCAACACTCGGTCTGATTTTGGATTTTTTTTTTTTTTTCCCAAAATCAGACTTGACACCAGAGAGGCTGAATACCGCACTGAGTCAATGCGGTCTTAGCCTCTCTGGTCTCAACACTCTGTCTGATTTTGGATTTTTTTTTTTTTTTCCAAAGTCAGACTTGACACCAGAGAGGCTGAATACCGCACTGAGTCAATGCGGTCTTAGCCTCTCTGGTCTCAACACTCTGTCTGATTTTGGATTTTTTTTTTTTTTTCCAAAGTCAGACTTGACACCAGAGAGGCTGAATACCGCACTGAGTCAATGCGGTCTTAGCCTCTCTGGTCTCAACACTCTGTCTGATTTTGGATTTTTTTTTTTTTTTTCAAAGTCAGACTTGACACCAGAGAGGCTGAATACCGCACTGAGTCAATGCGGTCTTAGCCTCTCTGGTCTCAACACTCTGTCTGATTTTGGATTTTTTTTTTTTTTTTTTAAGTCAGACTTGACACCAGAGAGGCTGAATACCGCACTGAGTCAATGCGGTCTTAGCCTCTCTGGTGTCAACACTCTGTCTGATTTTGGATTTTTTTTTTTTTTTTCAAAGTCAGACTTGACACCAGAGAGGCTGAATACCGCACTGAGTCAATGCGGTCTTAGCCTCTCTGGTCTCAACACTCTGTCTGATTTTGGATTTTGGATTTTTTTTTCAAAGTCAGACTTGACACCAGAGAGGCTGAATACCGCACTGAGTCAATGCGGTCTTAGCCTCTCTGGTCTCAACACTCTGTCTGATTTTGGATTTTTTTTTTTTTTTCAAAGTCAGACCTGACACCAGAGAGGCTGAATACCGCACTGAGTCAATGCGGTCTTAGCCTCTCTGGTCTCAACACTCTGTCTGATTTTGGATTTTTTTTTTTTTTTTCAAAGTCAGACTTGACACCAGAGAGGCTGAATACCGCACTGAGTCAATGCGGTCTTAGCCTCTCTGGTCTCAACACTCTGTCTGATTTTGGATTTTTTTTTTTTTTTTTCCAAAATCAGACTTGACACCAGAGAGGCTGAATACCGCACTGAGTCAATGCGGTCTTAGCCTCTCTGGTGTCAACACTCTGTCTGATTTTGGATTTTTTTTTTTTTTTTCCAAAATCAGACTTGACACCAGAGAGGCTGAATACCGCACTGAGTCAATGCGGTCTTAGCCTCTCTGGTCTCAACACTCGGTCTGATTTTGGATTTTTTTTTTTTTTTCCCAAAATCAGACTTGACACCAGAGAGGCTGAATACCGCACTGAGTCAATGCGGTCTTAGCCTCTCTGGTCTCAACACTCTGTCTGATTTTGGATTTTTTTTTTTTTTTCCAAAGTCAGACTTGACACCAGAGAGGCTGAATACCGCACTGAGTCAATGCGGTCTTAGCCTCTCTGGTCTCAACACTCTGTCTGATTTTGGATTTTTTTTTTTTTTTTCAAAGTCAGACTTGACACCAGAGAGGCTGAATACCGCACTGAGTCAATGCGGTCTTAGCCTCTCTGGTCTCAACACTCTGTCTGATTTTGGATTTTTTTTTTTTTTTTCAAAGTCAGACTTGACACCAGAGAGGCTGAATACCGCACTGAGTCAATGCGGTCTTAGCCTCTCTGGTCTCAACACTCTGTCTGATTTTGGATTTTTTTTTTTTTTTTTCAAAGTCAGACTTGACACCAGAGAGGCTGAATACCGCACTGAGTCAATGCGGTCTTAGCCTCTCTGGTGTCAACACTCTGTCTGATTTTGGATTTTTTTTTTTTTTTCAAAGTCAGACTTGACACCAGAGAGGCTGAATACCGCACTGAGTCAATGCGGTCTTAGCCTCTCTGGTCTCAACACTCTGTCTGATTTTGGATTTTTTTTTTTTTTTTCAAAGTCAGACTTGACACCAGAGAGGCTGAATACCGCACTGAGTCAATGCGGTCTTAGCCTCTCTGGTCTCAACACTCTGTCTGATTTTGGATTTTTTTTTTTTTTTTCAAAGTCAGACTTGACACCAGAGAGGCTGAATACCGCACTGAGTCAATGCGGTCTTAGCCTCTCTGGTCTCAACACTCTGTCTGATTTTGGATTTTTTTTTTTTTTTTTCAAAGTCAGACTTGACACCAGAGAGGCTGAATACCGCACTGAGTCAATGCGGTCTTAGCCTCTCTGGTCTCAACACTCTGTCTGATTTTGGATTTTTTTTTTTTTTTTCAAAGTCAGACTTGACACCAGAGAGGCTGAATACCGCACTGAGTCAATGCGGTCTTAGCCTCTCTGGTCTCAACACTCTGTCTGATTTTGGATTTTTTTTTTTTTTTTTCAAAGTCAGACTTGACACCAGAGAGGCTGAATACCGCACTGAGTCAATGCGGTCTTAGCCTCTCTGGTCTCAACACTCTGTCTGATTTTGGATTTTTTTTTTTTTTTTCAAAGTCAGACTTGACACCAGAGAGGCTGAATACCGCACTGAGTCAATGCGGTCTTAGCCTCTCTGGTCTCAACACTCTGTCTGATTTTGGATTTTTTTTTTTTTTTTCAAAGTCAGACTTGACACCAGAGAGGCTGAATACCGCACTGAGTCAATGCGGTCTTAGCCTCTCTGGTCTCAACACTCTGTCTGATTTTGGATTTTTTTTTTTTTTTTCAAAGTCAGACTTGACACCAGAGAGGCTGAATACCGCACTGAGTCAATGCGGTCTTAGCCTCTCTGGTGTCAACACTCTGTCTGATTTTGGATTTTTTTTTTTTTTTTCAAAGTCAGACTTGACACCAGAGAGGCTGAATACCGCACTGAGTCAATGCGGTCTTAGCCTCTCTGGTCTCAACACTCTGTCTGATTTTGGATTTTTTTTTTTTTTTCCAAAATCAGACTTGACACCAGAGAGGCTGAATACCGCACTGAGTCAATGCGGTCTTAGCCTCTCTGGTGTCAACACTCTGTCTGATTTTGGTTGTTTTTTTTTTTTTTTCCAAAATCAGACTTGACACCAGAGAAGCTGAATACCGCACTGAGTCAATGCGGTCTTAGCCTCTCTGGTGTCAACACTCTGTCTGATTTTGGATTTTTTTTTTTTTTTTTTTCCAAATCAGACTTGAAACCAGAGAGGCTGAATACCGCACTGAGTCAATGCAGTCTTAGCCTCTCTGGTCTCAACACTCTGTCTGATTTTGGATTTTTTTTTTTTTTTCCAAAGTCAGACTTGACACCAGAGAGGCTGAATACCGCACTGAGTCAATGCGGTCTTAGCCTCTCTGGTCTCAACACTCTGTCTGATTTTGGATTTTTTTTTTTTTTTTTTTTTTTCCAAAATCAGACTTGACACCAGAGAGGCTGAATACCGCACTGAGTCAATGCGGTCTTAGCCTCTCTGGTGTCAACACTCTGTCTGATTTTGGATTTTTTTTTTTTTTTTTTCCAAAATCAGACTTGAAACCAGAGAGGCTGAATACCGCACTGAGTCAATGCGGTCTTAGCCTCTCTGGTCTCAACACTCTGTCTGATTTTGGATTTTTTTTTTTTTTTCCAAAGTCAGACTTGACACCAGAGAGGCTGAATACCGCACTGAGTCAATGCGGTCTTAGCCTCTCTGGTCTCAACACTCTGTCTGATTTGGATTTTTTTTTTTTTTTTCAAAGTCAGACTTGACACCAGAGAGGCTGAATACCGCACTGAGTCAATGCGGTCTTAGCCTCTCTGGTGTCAACACTCTGTCTGATTTTGGATTTTTTTTTTTTTTTTCAAAGTCAGACTTGACACCAGAGAGGCTGAATACCGCACTGAGTCAATGCGGTCTTAGCCTCTCTGGTCTCAACACTCTGTCTGATTTTGGATTTTTTTTTTTTTTTTCAAAGTCAGACTTGACACCAGAGAGGCTGAATACCGCACTGAGTCAATGCGGTCTTAGCCTCTCTGGTCTCAACACTCTGTCTGATTTTGGATTTTTTTTTTTTTTTTCAAAGTCAGACTTGACACCAGAGAGGCTGAATACCGCACTGAGTCAATGCGGTCTTAGCCTCTCTGGTGTCAACACTCTGTCTGATTTTGGATTTTTTTTTTTTTTTTTCAAAGTCAGACTTGACACCAGAGAGGCTGAATACCGCACTGAGTCAATGCGGTCTTAGCCTCTCTGGTCTCAACACTCTGTCTGATTTTGGATTTTTTTTTTTTTTTTTCCAAAATCAGACTTGACACCAGAGAGGCTGAATACCGCACTGAGTCAATGCGGTCTTAGCCTCTCTGGTGTCAACACTCTGTCTGATTTTGGATTTTTTTTTTTTTTTTCAAAGTCAGACTTGACACCAGAGAGGCTGAATACCGCACTGAGTCAATGCGGTCTTAGCCTCTCTGGTCTCAACACTCTGTCTGATTTTGGATTTTTTTTTTTTTTTTTTCCAAAATCAGACTTGACACCAGAGAGGCTGAATACCGCACTGAGTCAATGCGGTCTTAGCCTCTCTGGTGTCAACACTCTGTCTGATTTTGGATTTTTTTTTTTTTTCCAAAATCAGACTTGACACCAGAGAGGCTGAATACCGCACTGAGTCAATGCGGTCTTAGCCTCTCTGGTCTCAACACTCGGTCTGATTTTGGATTTTTTTTTTTTTTTTCCCAAAATCAGACTTGACACCAGAGAGGCTGAATACCGCACTGAGTCAATGCGGTCTTAGCCTCTCTGGTCTCAACACTCTGTCTGATTTTGGATTTTTTTTTTTTTTTTCCAAAATCAGACTTGACACCAGAGAGGCTGAATACCGCACTGAGTCAATGCGGTCTTAGCCTCTCTGGTGTCAACACTCTGTCTGATTTTGGATTTTTTTTTTTTTTCCAAAATCAGACTTGACACCAGAGAGGCTGAATACCGCACTGAGTCAATGCGGTCTTAGCCTCTCTGGTCTCAACACTCGGTCTGATTTTGGATTTTTTTTTTTTTTTTCAAAGTCAGACTTGACACCAGAGAGGCTGAATACCGCACTGAGTCAATGCGGTCTTAGCCTCTCTGGTCTCAACACTCTGTCTGATTTTGGATTTTTTTTTTTTTTTTTCAAAGTCAGACTTGACACCAGAGAGGCTGAATACCGCACTGAGTCAATGCGGTCTTAGCCTCTCTGGTCTCAACACTCTGTCTGATTTTGGATTTTTTTTTTTTTTTTCAAAGTCAGACTTGACACCAGAGAGGCTGAATACCGCACTGAGTCAATGCGGTCTTAGCCTCTCTGGTCTCAACACTCTGTCTGATTTTGGATTTTTTTTTTTTTTTTCAAAGTCAGACTTGACACCAGAGAGGCTGAATACCGCACTGAGTCAATGCGGTCTTAGCCTCTCTGGTGCTCAACACTCTGTCTGATTTTGGATTTTTTTTTTTTTTTTCAAAGTCAGACTTGACACCAGAGAGGCTGAATACCGCACTGAGTCAATGCGGTCTTAGCCTCTCTGGTCTCAACACTCTGTCTGATTTTGGATTTTTTTTTTTTTTTTCAAAGTCAGACTTGACACCAGAGAGGCTGAATACCGCACTGAGTCAATGCGGTCTTAGCCTCTCTGGTCTCAACACTCTGTCTGATTTTGGATTTTTTTTTTTTTTTCAAAGTCAGACTTGACACCAGAGAGGCTGAATACCGCACTGAGTCAATGCGGTCTTAGCCTCTCTGGTCTCAACACTCTGTCTGATTTTGGATTTTTTTTTTTTTTTTCAAAATCAGACTTGACACCAGAGAGGCTGAATACCGCACTGAGTCAATGCGGTCTTAGCCTCTCTGGTCTCAACACTCTGTCTGATTTTGGATTTTTTTTTTTTTTTTTCCAAAATCAGACTTGACACCAGAGAGGCTGAATACCGCACTGAGTCAATGCGGTCTTAGCCTCTCTGGTGCTCAACACTCTGTCTGATTTTGGATTTTTTTTTTTTTTTCCAAAATCAGACTTGACACCAGAGAGGCTGAATACCGCACTGAGTCAATGCGGTCTTAGCCTCTCTGGTCTCAACACTCTGTCTGATTTTGGATTTTTTTTTTTTTTTCCAAAATCAGACTTGACACCAGAGAGGCTGAATACCGCACTGAGTCAATGCGGTCTTAGCCTCTCTGGTCTCAACACTCTGTCTGATTTTGGTTTTTTTTTTTTTTTTTCCAAAATCAGACTTGACACCAGAGAGGCTGAATACCGCACTGAGTCAATGCGGTCTTAGCCTCTCTGGTCTCAACACTCTGTCTGATTTTGGATTTTTTTTTTTTTTTTTTCAAAGTCAGACTTGACACCAGAGAGGCTGAATACCGCACTGAGTCAATGCAGGTCTTAGCCTCTCTGGTCTCAACACTCTGTCTGATTTTGGATTTTTTTTTTTTTTTCAAAGTCAGACTTGACACCAGAGAGGCTGAATACCGCACTGAGTCAATGCGGTCTTAGCCTCTCTGGTCTCAACACTCTGTCTGATTTTGGATTTTTTTTTTTTTTTTCAAGTCAGACTTGACACCAGAGAGGCTGAATACCGCACTGAGTCAATGCGGTCTTAGCCTCTCTGGTCTCAACACTCTGTCTGATTTTGGATTTTTTTTTTTTTTTTCAAAGTCAGACTTGACACCAGAGAGGCTGAATACCGCACTGAGTCAATGCGGTCTTAGCCTCTCTGGTCTCAACACTCTGTCTGATTTTGGATTTTTTTTTTTTTTTTCAAAGTCAGACTTGACACCAGAGAGGCTGAATACCGCACTGAGTCAATGCGGTCTTAGCCTCTCTGGTCTCAACACTCTGTCTGATTTTGGATTTTTTTTTTTTTTTCAAAGTCAGACTTGACACCAGAGAGGCTGAATACCGCACTGAGTCAATGCGGTCTTAGCCTCTCTGGTCTCAACACTCTGTCTGATTTTGGATTTTTTTTTTTTTTTTCAAAGTCAGACTTGACACCAGAGAGGCTGAATACCGCACTGAGTCAATGCGGTCTTAGCCTCTCTGGTCTCAACACTCTGTCTGATTTTGGATTTTTTTTTTTTTTTTTCAAAAGTCAGACTTGACACCAGAGAGGCTGAATACCGCACTGAGTCAATGCGGTCTTAGCCTCTCTGGTCTCAACACTCTGTCTGATTTTGGATTATCTTTTTTTTTTTTCCAAAATCAGACTTGACACCAGAGAGGCTGAATACCGCACTGAGTCAATGCGGTCTTAGCCTCTCTGGTGTCAACACTCTGTCTGATTTTGGATT